>NC_053135.1:17983388-18130888 GCF_010015445.1 Perca fluviatilis | reverse complement strand
TCTCCAAACTTCTCCTCCTGTTGCTCCACAGCTCCCACACGTCGACACACAGCGGAGGTGCGAGAGACCGAGCCGAAAAAACTGGACTGGAAAAGTTACATTACGCACATTAGTTAAATTCCACCTCTGTATATAACCAACCTATTCTGTATTATCGCCTTAATCAGTGAACAGACACTGTTTTGGGGGACTTTCATTGATTTATCTGCCCGGGACAATTGTCCCCGCTGGTTAGAGCTTACGGGAGTTACTTTGCGGATGCTGTCTGCCGCGGCTGCGAGCGGACATCTTACTTTAAATTTGTCTCCTGTTCTTCAACTTCCTTTTTTTCTTCTTAATTCTTTTTTTTTTTTTTTTTTTAATTTACGTTCAGTTGTGTGTTTGTTTGTGACCCAGCCCGCCCACTCCTGGCTGCCCCATATTCCTCATAGCAACGTTTTGCCATAGCAACAGTGCTCAGAGATGGGTCATCCCCGCTGTGTCAGCTGGGAAATTCACATGCCACAACAGCTTTTCAGGCCCAGATCAATAAATCTCAGGGTTGTGTTTTTTTTTGTCCGCCGCCCCCGCCATTTTAAAAACAAGAGGACATCATCAGCGTAGCGCTGCTGTCGGGGTTTGAAACCACTTTCCGCGTTTTCTATTTAATGAGTTTGCAGGTTTCTGGTTAAGAACACGTAGGCGTGGGTTCGCAGTCATGCTCAGCGACACTTTGGCACAACAGATGGGAATTTAATTCAAACCAACATTTACTCTGATGCCATTTTTTCTTTAGGCCCCATGAAAAATGCTGTCTAATTTCAGCATCGCATAGCTTTTGTTGTCCTGTTTTCAGTGCAAAATGCACCCATCTGTCCAAAGAAACTCTCTGGCAAAGGACTCCTAACACAGAGTAATCGCTGCTCTTTTTAAAATTCTATAAGTCTTCTTTCATGACCTTACGAAAAGCACAACGTTTTTTTATAAATAATAATTAAACAAGCTTGTAATTTGGTGGTAAAGTGACTCTGCCAGTGCTGCTTTCCCAAATCAGTGATACAGCAATGAGACTCTAATCTACACACAACTGCTATGTTTAAATACCTTTCTCAGCGTTTTCCCTCGGTTTGTGGAAGACTTGGGTGCGAAAATTGGGGGCGGGGGGGGTTTAGGGTTACTAAAATAAGATTTTTCATGGTTTTTCAATACATTTTTTTTTGCAATTTGACATTAATTAGGACCGTTATTATTGTCATATCTGTGTCTAAAGCGTTGGCAAAGCTAGAATATAATAAATGCAAAAACACTCAAAAAGCTTAAAGACAAAACTTGTTAAAGAAGTCCAAACTACAATCCTCAGATCTAAGGCCTCCTGCACACTGGCTGCGTGCCGTGAGCATGTCCGCTGCGTGGCGTGTCCGTTTTTATTTTGGCTCCCATGTTAACAGGTTAGAGCGTGCACACTGCCTGCGTGACACGCACGTCTCAGGCTTGCCTCGAGCCGCGCCAGAAAACGCGTGTATGCTAGAAATGTTTATATGTCATTTTGACACAAATGCATGACATTTTCATGTTTGAAAGTCTCTAGGTTTGCAGATATAAATGTAATTTAAAAAAAAATAATAATAATTAGATTTTCAAATATTGCACCTATCAATACAGAACGAAATATTCTGTAGCCTGTTTTGCCGTCAATGCTGCCGATGTTGTCTTTGCTGTAATCATATCAGTATATATTTATGTTTAACATGGTATTTCATTTTATCATTGGGAAACATGCATGTGTACAGACAAGGCTAGCAGCAGCAGCGCCGCGACAGACACGTTTCTGATGTGCAAAGACTTAGACAACGCCACGCAGCCGCCACACAACAGAAATGCCACGCTCACGCCACACAGGCAGTGTGCAGCCGGCCTAAGAAAAGTGTTTCCGTTTGTGTGATGCCGTTTTCCACGTTTTTGGCCCCCCCCTTTTTTTTTTTCCGCATTTCACATCCGTTCGGCTTAGGTGCCACCAAAACTGGCTCCGTTGCTGCACCTAGTTAGAGACTTCTAATGGTGGGGGAAACCCTACGCTACTGGTCAGCATCTACCAACATCTCAATACATCAGTAAGTAACTTGAGACCTTTTCGTTATGGTCAGAGATCTTCAACAGGAGGTCCGAGACCCTTAGGGGGTCCTCAGAGTTACTGCAGGGCTTTTTTTTTTCAGTATAGAGAAATATTTTGAACATCCATAACGTGAGACAGGTGCGTGGGAGCGGGATAAGTAGGTCAAAAGGTTGTAAAGAAACTCCGGCACACTGCCTAACTTGCAAAAAATTGATTTCACAGTAGGCGATGTTTTCGGTACTAGACCATCATCTGGCAACCTGAATGAAGGGAGTTCCTTTGCAACTTTTTAAAGTTTTTTTCAAAAATTTAAATCTCTTAGCATGAATCCAACATATTAGCAAATATAAATCAGCCTGTGTGAACAAAAAAAACAAAAACTTTAATGATAGGCTTACTAAGAGCCACAGATACAGTGGATCCTAAGGATTCACTGTATCTGTCACATATAAAATCCAACCAACAATTCTTCTTTTTATAGCTTATGGTTTTCTCAGTGGTATTTGTATGGGGGGTTCTGGGTTTTTCCTCCCCCAGGGAAATTTTGACCGTCAAAGACTTCATTTCCTGCATTCTGACACACTTTTATGCACCAATTTACGGTGGAAATACCTTTTTTATTTAGCCTATGTGAAGAAAGAAGAAAAACACAGATGAGAATTCAAAATATATCAAAAATATCATGGAAAGTATGTTGTTACGTGCCATCGCGCATTTTTAAGTGGGTATATGGAAATCCTGGAGCTTTCTTAGTGGGAATACTGCATTTACCTGTGTGTCACGTAGACTACACCGCTGGGTTTTCTATGCACTCAAAAGGTTTGTATTAAGGCTTTTATTGTAGGCCCAGTTAAATATGCAACTTAATTTTATAAAGTATGTAGTAGAGGGTCCCTGCTCCGTCTCCCTCTCAGATAAGGGGTCCTTTTTAAGGGGCTTAAAAGAGGTTGAAGACCCCTGTGTTAAGATGGCTTTGATAGAATATTCTTAAGTGAGGTGTAAGACCTCTGGTTGTTTTTTTTTTTGTTTGTTTGTTTTTACATTTAGGAAGCCAGTTTAATCCCTTCAGTGCGGTCTCGCTCAAGTTGGCATGAAATGTGTTTGCCAGTTAGATGGAAAAAAAAAAAACAAGCACACAGTGTACATCTTTTGTTTTGGAGGTGTGGTTTTCCAGCCGACAGCAGCGACAGTGCGCCCCCTGACTGCCCCTCTCCCCTGTGGATTCTCATCAGCCAACCCCCAATGTTCACCTGTCATAGCCCATTTTTTAGTTTGCACTTGTTTTGTTTCTTGCTTTCCTCCTCCTCCTCCCCCCAAACTTCTCTGTTTTTGATGTTTCCCCTCTCCCCTCGACTCCTGTCCTCCTGACCTCTCTCACGGCGCCACTCTCTCGATCGCCGTTCGGCCTTTATCCTAAACGATTACGTTCGAGTCCGGCGACGAATCGCGCGCCAGCAGAGGCTCTACACCGTGATCCGTATCCGCGACCGAGAACCGCACAGCCTTTACTCACCCCCCACTCCCCACCCACCTTCCCAGCATGCCTCTCTACACTTCTTAAACACACTCCCCCTTTTTTTCTCTACTTCCTGCCCCCTCTCTTCTTCTCCTCTCACACTCTTAAAAATGCGAGCCAGCTCCTGTGAACATGCCTTTCCCTTTCCACCTCTGAAATGACTCACCGTGGGAATCCCTTTTACTCCCTTCTCCTTTTTGTTTCACCTAAAGGTTGACCCAGACGTTAACCTTTTTTGTACAACAGTTCCTGCTTCCCAGTGAATGTACCGAATTGGTTTATTTTGGAAATCCCTCACCTGTTTGCTTTCCCTCCTCGCCGCTCAAAAAAAAAAAAGGATAAAGAAATGAGGACGAGGTAGAGCTCCAGAGCTGTATTTGTAGCATGGCTAGACACAGGTTCCTATGGCAATAGTCATTAAATAGGCAGCGTCGCCCCCGCAGTCCTGTCAACCCGATGTCAGCTCATCCCCCCCCCCTCCCCACAGATTCCCCCTGTCTGCCGTGAGAGAAGTAAAAGCCTAAGGGTGAACAATATTAAATGTTTGATCATTAGGCCTAATCTGATGGCCAAATGTTTTCTGGTCCAGAAATAGATAACTTTCCCACACTCTCCTCTCAGCACGAGTCTTAATCTGCACCGCTCCATCCACAGCTCTTATTTTTTTTTTATTTTATTTTCTTTTCATCTCTCAGCAACGTGTCTTGACTCTTCCTGCTTTTGTTTTACAGCGTGTCATATCTTTGTTTATGTCTTGTGTCGCTACCGCTTTCGCCTGTGTCGTGTGTCCTTGGTAAAGGCTTCCAGCTGCTTTTTCATTATTTATTTTTTTATCACTGTGACATAGTCATTTCAAAGGCATAACAGCTCGCACTATAACATCAAATTCTCCTTGAAGATGCCACATTAATAATGTGAGTTATTGAGGAAGGGAAACTTCAAAGACTTCAACACGGCGCACAGGATTGGTCCTGGCCGGCTGCAGAAAGATGAATCCTTTAGGGCAGGGGTTCTCAAACCTATCCCTCAAAGGTCCACTTTTTTTTTTTTTTTTTTTAAGTTTAGGGGTACGAAACGATTGTCAATAAATAAACAACAACATTGAATCAACTCACTTTTAACTTTTAGTATTGATTTTGGAAGCGTTACATGGATGTAGGTACCGGTACCTTAATTCAGCTTCCCTCTCTTTCCTTCCCTCCCTCCTTCCCTCTCTCTTCTTCCCTCTCTTTCCTTCCCTACCTCCTTCTTTCTCTCTCCTTCCCTCTCTTTTCCCCTCCCCCCCCCCCCCCCTCTTCTTTCCTCCCCCTCCTCTCCCTTTCTCTCTCTCTCTCTCTCTCTCCCCCCTTTTTTTTTTCCCCCCCTCCCCCTTTTTTTTCTCCTTTCCTCCCCTCTTTCTTTTTTTTTTTCTCCCCCCCTCTCTCCCCCTCTCTCTTTTTCTCTTTTTCTCCCCTTTTTTTTTCTCCCCCTCCCTCTCCCTCTCCTCCCTTCCCTCCCCCTCCCCCCCCCCCCCCCCCTCCCTCTCCCCCCCCCCTCCCTCTTTCCCCCTCCCTTTCTCTTCCTTCTTCTTTCATTTACTAAACCCTCTCTCTCCTCTCCTTCTCCTCTCCTCCCTCCTCCCTTCCCCTCTCCCCCCCCTTTTTTTCTCCCTTTCTCCCTTTCTCCCCCTCTTTTTCCTTCTTTCTCCCCTCCCCCCCTCCCCCTTTTCCTCTCTCTCTTCTTCCCTTCTCCCCCTCCCTCTTTCCCCTCCCTCCGGCACTTTTGATTTCGCCTTCGATCTGCCGGTAATCACCGCCTGTTTATTTTTAAATATCGAACCAACCCACCTGACAATCATCAATGGTTCTTTCTCAACTAGACAGTACAGGCCAAAAGTTTGGACACACCTTCTCATTCAATGTGTTTCTTTATTTTCATGACTATTTACATTGTAGATTCTCACTGAAGGCATCAAAACTATGAATGAACACATATGGAATTATGTACTTAACAAAAAAGTGTGAAATAACTAAAAAAAATGTAAAAGTAGCCACCCTTTGATTTTTTTGATAACTCTGCAAACCCTTGGTGTTCTCTCAATGAGCTTCATGAGGTAGTCACCTGAAATGGTTTTACCTTCACAGGTGTGCTTTGTCAGGGTTAATTAGTGGAATTTTTTCCCTTATTAATAAAAAAGCAAAGGGTGGCTACTTTGAGGAATCTAAAATATAAGACATGTTTTCAGTTATTTCACACTTTTTTGTTAAGTACATAATTCCATATGTGTTCATTCATAGTTTTGATGCCTTCAGTGAGAATCTACAATGTAAATAGTCATGAAAATAAAAAGGAAACGCATTGAATGAGAAGGTGTGTCCAAACTTTTGGCCTGTACTGTACGTAAATTGCGCTGTAGCAAAGCGGTACTTGTGCTATGATATGACTGAGTGCAGACTGCGATATTCCCACTGCTGATGCTATGACTGTTTGAAATGATCCTGATGCCGATATTTGTAATGTAGCGAGGAGTTTAACAACTGCTGGAATGGGATGTGAACGCTGAGTGGGAGATTCAATTTCATCTTTGATTTCTTCCAGTAACTCTAATATTGCATGGCTGCTTGATCTGTAACGCTAAATGATGTTGTGTTCACTGACAAAGTGCGCCCTGTTTGTATATAGCCCGCATCGGTTACGTCCGTCTTTGCGACCAATTAGCGCCTGGAAACAGGCGCAAACGGCTTGATAAATCTAGCCCTCAGTCTCTCTCCTTTCCTCTCTTTCCTTCACTACCTCTTTCTCTCTCTCTCCTTCCCTCTCTTTCCGTTACATGGAATTGGGTACCGGTACATTTTTTCAGCTTCACACAGTAAAAGGAAGGATGTTTTTGTTGCTTTTTTGACTTTTCTGCTGTTACTTTTTCTTCACCTTTTTATTTCAACTTCATTATGTAATGTATTCATAACCCGAGGGCTGACTGGATTGACTTGGCGTTTGGTTCCGGGTGCGAACCTCGGTCAGGACTTTGAGAAGCCCTGCTATAAGGGTTTTTCTTCCAAAATGAGAGATCCACTGATCTACCGCAGGAACTTTTCTCAGGAACTCATGAAGCTTACCTGTGGGACTAATGGTGTGGTACAACCAAACTGCATGTTATTTAAGCATTTACACAACTATTTCTGGTACTTTTTATGCGTCATGTTAAACAATTTTACATTGCCGGCCTTTTGATTCATCTAAATAGAGTGTTAAATGGTTTGCAAATGAGCTCAGAAGAACACGGAGCGCAAGTGAGCGAAGTAATTCATCACGCTTACTAGCACCGAAATAAAGCACGAGGCACATCAGATACTTTGAAGTGTCAGTCTCCGTTCCGTCTCCGTACAGAATGTCTCCTTTCCATTTATTCATCATTCATCACATCCATTCAAATATCGGAGTTACGCCACAGTACGTACACTGAGCAACACGACGACTTGTGTGGTTTTACGCTTCATATGCAGATGTCGTCGTCTTCTCAGCCGTCGGAATAATTTGCAGAATCTTCGCGGTTCAAAAGACGCGACAATGACCCAGAAATGCTCTTTTTAAGTTCCTGAGTTTAGTTCCTGTTGCTGCATAGTCTCCTGGAACTATTTGGTCGAAAAGGGGCGAGAAGTCCAGATTTGATTGCATTATTTATTAATTTTTTTTAAGGTAGAGCCATTTTGAATAAATGGAAAAAAGGGCGTCACATTTTCAAATAATCATCTTTGTCAAAAGAATCAGGCGAGCCCAATCTGATCACAGAGGTGCGACGTTTGCCTGGGCCACGTTCAGCCGCGACAAAACGTAGCACCACGTTTTTCTTTTTATACTGAAACCGGGGTGCGTCGAACACCGTGTTGTTTGCGCTCTGCCTTGTTATTACCACGAGTTCACAGACGCGTCTCTGCTGATTGGGTATCACCTGGGACCCAGCCAATAAACGAGAGACACGCCCACCAAACCGGAGAAAACGCAACTCAAAGCCGTTTCACAACCGTTCCGAGGAAACCCGTCGTTCCAACGCGGAAAGCGTAGCTAAACGGTGCACGCCGTTTTGAGATTGAACGTGCCCCAGGAGTGCGAGTGTATGGCAGTGTGACGGAGTGCGTTTGTTTGGGCGTTTGGGGTCTGACGTGTGTGCTGCCCCCCCCACCCCCTCAGCAGCGGGAGCAGCGGAGGCAGCCATCCCAGCAGCAGTCGCAGCAGCAGCCGAGAGAACAGTGGCAGTGGCAGCGTGGGCGTGCCCATCGCCGTGCCGACCCCAGCCCCGCCCACCGCCTTCCCAGGTAACGCCCGCTTCCTGTTTCTTCTCCAAACAGATGACCGCTGTGTGTGCGTGCGTGCGTGTGTTCGTGTCTGAAACTAACTTGAATTAAAGTGAGATGAAGATGTTGTAGGAACCCTGGATCTACTGGACTCCTTCCCCCCCCCTTTCTCACTCTGATCTTGTCCTGACGTCCCTCAACTATCTTTTTCTCTCCTCCCTTTTTATCTTTTACCTCTTCAATCCCCCTCGGTTCAGCCCCCGTCCCATCCAACCCGGCTCAACCTCCCCCCAACACTGCCACCACCCCCGGAGCCCCTACCACTGCACTAGACGGCCCCCCACAGGCCCCGAACCCCCTATAGAGATCCCGCCTGTACCCCCACCCCCTCCCCAGCTCCCTGCCTCTGCGGCCCCCACTGGCACGGGCCCCGCTGCTTACGGCAACCCTGCACAAGGTGAGTGTAACCGCCGGCAGGAGAAGCTCACCCGCTCCCCTGCACACCCCTCCATCCCGCCTCCCCCCCCCCCGACATGCATCCTCCTGCTTGAAAGACCCAGATGGGTTCATCCGCTGGCGTCACCCTTGATATTCAGTGGTATTGTGTGACAGCTTGCTCTGACTATTGACGGCTATTAGAAGGTTTCTCCTAGGAAGAAGTTCGGAAATGACGTAATGTAACAGTGTCAGTTCCCATTTGTAAAATCAGGGGATGAACTTCAAATATGTCCGAACTTTCGAGCAAATGGGATACCCAGAAAGAAGTGGCAAAAGTGCTTCTGGTATCCTTTTAACCACCGGTGCTCATGGAAGGAAATACAATTCACAAAAAGATTTATGGCCAAAAGTCATAAAAAAATCCGGTTACACTTTACTTGAAGGTATCTAAGTAAGAGTGACATGACACTGTCATGAACGTGTCATAAACATTATAAACAAGTAATAAACGTTTGTGACACAACGCTTCTTTTAGTGAGTGTCATTCGGTTTTTGTCGTAACAGGTTAGGTTAGGCTTCATGTGTCATGTGTTCATGACAGTGTCATGTCACTCTTATGTAGATACCTTCATGTAAAGTGTTACTCCACTCAAGGTTGGTTACAAAAAGTGATTAAAAAGGCCTTTAATTCATAGGGCAAGACATAAAAAATACACTGTGTCAAGCCAACACGCGTTGGTGCATTTTGAATATGTTGCCCTATGAATTAAAGGCCCTTTTTATCACTAAATAAATGATCGTTCTAACTGAACTGGACTGCCTGGCGTAAACGAGGCTTAAGAACCATTTCAAAATCAGATGGATCTGGTCAGTGCATCATGTATTTGTTCCAGGTTACGACTACTTTAGGAGATAGATAAAGCTTTCAGATACCAACCACAGCCTTCTCTGCTTTATCTTCAGAAATGTCCACCTCTCAAGGTGCTGCACACCTAATCAAATCTTTTTTTAAATGCAATCTTGAGTTAAGAAAGTGTAAGGTAAACACGATAATGAAGTATGGAATTTCCTTTTCAAAAGGAAGGCTTTCCATTCAGCCACTGAGTCTTTATTAAGTGCTCGAAAAGAAATTCTACTTTGAAGGCCATCGTAGAGCACTTCGCTCATCAGAACCTGTGTCTGGAATATCAAAAAGTCTGCCCAGTCTGGCCGGCCTGCAGCTCTTCTGCCGCCTACCTCAGATTTTCTGCTGCTGCTCTTCATACCGCACAGCATCTCATCAGCCGCCCGTGTCTGTGTTGATGCTTGTGCTGTTTTCTAATGTAAAATGCATGAGCTGTGTAGTGAAATGCTTGAACATTTGAACTCTTCATTCATGTGTATTTATTCAGGCTTCTTGTTGTTGTTGTGTGGCTGGATATTGTACAGTAACGTATCTGTGTGCAGTGCTGCTGTTAGCAGAGTAGCCAATGGATGAATGATGAATTTAAGGACATTTTAAAAACGCATTTTCTCATTCTCATTCATTTCTCCTCATAAAAAACCCGATTCGGCTGATAAAGTGTGAGTAGACAATGAATTTAGGAAATCTATTGGCCAATGAAAAGTTTATTTGTTGTCGTTGTGTGACCGTTTCTGCAAGGAGTTGTCACTGCTTGGCTTGCAGCCCCTGTATTTTATTATTATCGTTAATGAATGTCATTCGCAGATTATTTTGGTCGTAGCGCTTTCTGCGGCAATGCACCGTTATTACAGTATATATGAAAAATTCATATCATACAGGAAATTAATACAAACCGGTATACCGCCCAGCACTACTTGCTGTGCTAGTCTATCATTAGCTAGCTTTTAGTGCATTTAAAATGCCTAAAGCAAAGCGGTCAAAAGCGTGGCTTTAAACTGTATAAAAGAGCCTTTCTCGGATGTCATTTTTCAGTTTTTCAAGAATCGGTTTAGGAATCGGAATCGTAAACGATGCCCAACCCTAGGAGAAATGCGTCTGGTATGAACAGCCAGGCAAGCGATCAGGCACGACTCTGCCCTTCACGGGTATATGCGACGCTTCCGTGTGCGGTGTTGTTTCTGCTGTATGACCCCTGTTAATTGACCCTGTGCTGTGCCCCCCTGGTGTTGTCTCTTCTCAGGCGCTCCTCAGTTCTACAGCATGAACCGCCCGGCGCAGCCACCCCAGAACTCGCAGGTGGGAGGCTCGCTGCCGTATCGCCGACCCGCGTCCGTCACCGGTCAGCCCAACATGGCCCACAACCAAAGCCAGCTCAACGGGGGACCACACTTCGCCCAGAACCCAGGTACCGCTTACGTGTGTGTGTGTGTGTGTGTGTGTGTGTGTGTGTGTGTGTGTGTGTGTGTGTGTGTGTGTGTGTGTGTGTGTGTGTGTGTGTGTGTGTGTGTGTGTGTGTGTGTGTGTGTGTGTGTGTGTGTGTGTGTGTGTGTGTGTGTGTGTGTGTGTGTGTGCAAGAAGAGACGTTTACTATTTTCACATTTAAGTCCATGAAAGCTTTTGGTAGAAGTTCCCAAACATAAACCTTTTAACCCTAATACTTTTCTGTGTATTTTCACATTAATACATATAATTGACTCTAAAATGAAATGGGTAAACATAATTGAAAATCTGGAGGAATAACGTGGAGAGAAAAAAAAGGATATTGCTATACAAAGTGGACAAAATAAGTAAATAAGTAAAATGTATTAATAAAATCAGTATAAAAGGAAGACAAGCTGAATGTATCTACTCCTAGAGAAACATTTAAATGAACAGTGAACATTTGAGTAGCCTGAACAAAAAAACTAGGAGGAAGAAAACGTATAAATTAGATCATCATCAATTGAGTAAAGTCTGATCTAAGTGTGGATATCTCTTAAACCCAGGATGCCCAACAGTTTTTAAACTTTAAATCGTGCTCAAGTCTTACAGTAAACGTGAGTTTCTCCATCACGTGTCACGAATCACTTGGAACCGATCTTCAACCTTGGGTAAATCTGTTATCAACCACTTTCTTGTAAGGGCTTTCCTACTGTCTATCAATATTAAACATATACTTATTTATAAATCCATAACAGTTTACAGGTACACCCAGGTACATACTCTCAAACTTGAGTGGGATTGCCACCTTCAGCACCTTTTTCCACAAAGGTTTTCATTTGTTTCCAGTTTGTCTACACCTTGTTAAAAAAGGTTTTGTGATCTGTCATTTCCCGCCAACTTAACTTAACAACTACACTTTTCCCCCTTCACCAGCTCTCTCTGTCGTCACTGCTCTTTGCAATCTTTTGTCCTCCATTTGTCCGGTTTCAGTGCCACGCCTATGAACTTTATCCTTATCCTTTTTTCGATAAGAAATCTTCACTGGAATACGTTTCAGTCTAGATTACTTGACCTAAGGGTTTAGTCATCAACATACAATTAAACTTTGATCATTGATTAATTGTTTTAAGTAAATAACACGTAACCATTCTCTGGGTCCAGCTTCTCAAATGGGAGGATTTTCTACTTTTCTCTCTTTTTATAACATTGTTAATTAAATATATTTTGGTTTTAGACCATTAGTCAAACAAAATAAGTCATTTGTAGGACGCTCCCTTGCGCTCTGGGGAATTGTGACAGGCAGTTTGAACTCTTTTTCCGTTTTCTAACGATTAATCAGTAAATATTTTGACTCTTTCTTTTTTGGATTAATTGGTGGGGGAAGTAGATGCAGCTCTGACTCATGGGAGTGCTGTCACATATCTTCCATCTCTGTAGCCAGAGATGGGAAGAAAAATGAATAATTATGGATATCTCAGGTCTGTACTTTGCTGAAATCATTGTTTACATAATGTTAACATTGCATTTCTACTGTTATTCTTATTCCTGTTCTTTAACTCTCTTCTAGGGCTGCACAATATATCGTTTTTTTAATCGTCATCGCGATATCTGCCACAATAGCACCACAATAAACCCATCTCGAAAGGCTGCGACATATCGCCAAAGACACTCAAAGATTTTCTGTGTTAGTTGAAAGAAAATATCAGCAGAAAATTGCATTTTATAACATAACTGTAATAATTCTTCTTTTAGTTACGCCTATTATATTGAATTCAATGAAATTGAAAACAAATTGTTCAATAAAAGAAAGTTTGAAATGATTTCCTTTTTAATTTTATTATAAACTCAACAAGCAATGTGTTGTATTTTTGCAGAATACTGAATGCAGCAGAACTTGAGAACACTTTAATATCTGGTTATTTATCGCATCTAATATCGTTATCGCCATATTCAATTGCGTTGTATTTTCCTCATATCGTGCAGCCCTGCTCTCTTCTGTGCTTTCCTTGAATGTTCTAAGCTAATTTCTCATGTCTTTGCTGTTTGTTACGTCTGTCTTCCTCCCTCTCTCTCTGGCCTCGTCCTCCTCTGCCTCTGTGCATTGATTCTGTTTGGTGATAGCCGGCCCGCTCGCGCCCCCGCCCCCCTCCATGCAGATCACCCCTCAGCTGCCTCTGATGGGCTTTGTGGCCCGAGTTCAGGAGACTAGTAAGTGTGTTTTTTAGCCCCTCGCTCCCCCACCTGCATGACCGCCGTCCGTTTCAAGTCCCCTCCCCAACAGTTAAGGCTCCGATATAGATTTTTTTTTTTTTTAACTACACGTTCGATGGCTGCCACGCGTATCCTGCGTTCCTTTGGAGCGCATGTTGTGCATGTCTTCAGAAATTCACGCTACGCGCCCACAAGATATCATCTGACAGGCTGGTCAGCAGCTGTTCCACACTCCGTGTCGGCCAGGTATGATGTGGCCCTGATCTGCCCCCAGGTGGATATATGCTTAATCCTCAAGTAGTCTCGCATTGCCAGACCTTCCTCCACAGCGCTGCGGAGGAGGGTCTGGCTAGTCCACACAGCATTCCTGGATGGGAGAATAAACGTGCTCTGGTTTATTGGCATTTCTTTAAACAAATCACAATCGTCTTGGGCACCGGACGGAGACACGATGCCTCTGCTAAAAAGCCTCGGGAAGGACCTTGTTTTGGTGGAACTTGTGTACATTCAAAAGTAGTTTTAGTCGTGGAACAGAAAACTCATAACACGTCGTCGACTAATCCTCCAGGTACGCGCAAAGTACGCAGGCAAGTATGTGAACAACGGCGTTCACGTCTCCGTCTGCTTTCTGCTTACATTACCAAAAAGCGAGTATATCGGAGCCTTCAGTGTCAGTCATTCGTCCCCTTGGGTGGAATATTTCCTTTATTGAAGTAAACAAGTGATCAACCTCCAACATCAGCTCGGTCAGGGATCTGAAATATGTCAGAGTGAGAGCTCGGGAGACAGTATGATCGGATTATTCTATATTCTGTTGTTTGACCTTTATTATCTGCCAAGTAGATTTTCTTTAAAGTTCTCATACTGTGAGTGAGCGGCACTGTAACATATTTTCCTGTGGATCCAAATCCCGGCCCCTTCCAGTGTAGGATTCTAAATTGTTTTGTGTGAACGAGAACATTGCGTCCATGGCTAGCAATTATTCCAAACTTGAGCAAGTAGCAAAAGAAGATAGGATTCTTTTTCGGACACCGCGTGTTACAATAGTTGTGAATTTTGAACTAGGGCTGTGCAATTAATCGAAAAATGTTATCGCGATTACGATTTCGTCTCATACGATTTCGTCTCATACGATTTCGTCTCATACGATCACAGAAACGGAGTAATCGAGAAAAACGATTATTTTGCACATGACGTTTTGCACGTTTACTCTTATTTTGTCTTGTGTTCTGAAACAGGAAATTTCACAGTACAAGTGTATTGACTGTTGATTTGTTTTAACTGTTTCACAATTATTATTTTTTACATCTTTCCAAAAGTCTTGATTTCATTATTGACCAAAATAATCGAGCAGGCCCAGTTTGAACAGCAACCAAGTGGGAGATAACTTCTGCTCCCTGTCGCAGGAAATGTTTGTCGTTGACCACTTGTTAACACTACAATAAGTGAGCAAAGTAATGAATGAACGGTGAAGCATGTCTGTTCAGGAGCATGATCACGTTTCCGTGTGATTTCTATTTTTTTTTTGTTTCTGTGAGTGTCGTGGGATTTCTCTGGAGAATCCCTTTAACCAAGTTCCCTACTTGAATTTCGTTTTAAATGCACGTTGAATCAGTATGTGTACATTTTGTTCCTGTTGTGTCACAGTTTTCTGTGTTTGAATGTTGGTGCTTACAGGTCAGTCTCAGTAAAGGGCTGTGGCTATGAAGTTCCATGGTGAATAAAATACACAGTGCGGAGTATCTAAGGATACATTTACAACGATACGTTTTGGTTTTTAAGCGGAGTTTTGAGCCAAAAGTGATCTCCGTGTAGCAAGTGTTTTTTATCTCCAGTATAACTAATCTCTGTTTAAACTAACATGGCCAAACCTCATATCTCATCAACATTCTGGTATACTAGACATAAACAGGAGGCAGCGTGGAGACTCCGCCCACTACTGGTAGTTGCTATGGTGACGTTTGTAACTTAGTCTCAGAGAACGAGACGCCGTGACCCATGAGACCCAATCAGGAGGAGAAACGTTGGCGTCAGTGTCGCCAAAGAGAGCACCAGAGCAGGGGGAATGAGAGGAGGAAACACCAGAGCAGGGGGAATGAGACGGGGAAACCCCAGAGCAGGGGGAATGAGAGGGGGAAACCCCAGAGCAGGGGAATGAACGGGAGGGGGAAACGCCAGCAGGGGGAATGAGAGGAGGAAACGCCAGAGCAGGGGAATGAGAGGGGAAACCCCAGAGCAGGGGAATGAGAGGGGAAACGCCAGAGCAGGGGGAATGAGAGGGGGAAACCCCAGAGCGGGGGGAATGAGAGGGGGAAACACCAGAGCGGAGGGAATGAGAGGGGGAAACACCAGAGCGGAGGGAATGAGAGGGGGAAACACCAGAGCGGAGGGAATGAGAGGTTTAAGATTAAGATTCTCTTTTAAACCAAAACGTAGCGGTGTACATGTAGCTTAAATGTTGTCTGAATGCATCCAGCATGGACTCTTTCTGTTCCTCTCTCCAACGCATGGGGAATGCCGGTCCGTCATGTTGTGTCCCTGACTAACTCGTCTTTGTGCTCCTTTCTTTGCCTCTAATTGTTCCTCTTTGTTTTTAAACCTATTTCTAGTCTCAGACGTGCCGCCTCCACCTCCGCCCGCCGAGGAGCCGGTGTTTGAGGAACCCACACCTCCTCCTCCGCCGCCGGAGGACTACGAGGACGACGAGGACGAGGAAGAGTCGGCCGTGGTGGAGTACAGTGACCCGTACGCCGAGGAGGACCCGCCCTGGGCCCCGCGCACCTACATGGAGAAAGGTCCGCCTCTACCGCTCGCCGCGAAGCACCGCTCCGACCGAAGATGTGCGGCGAGACCAGTTGAAATTTGTAGCTACTTGCAACGCGGCGGTCGGCAGCGTTCTCGTCTCACATTGCCAGACCTTCCTCCACAGCGCTGCGGAGGAGGAGGGTCTAAGTCGGCGCTTGACGTCTTTGACTTTTTCTTTGAGTTTTTTTTATTTATTTATTTATTTTAAGTTTATGACACTTTGACGGCCTTTTTTTTTTTTTTTATTTGTATGGTTTCATTTATTTCGTGTGTGTGTGTGTATGTACACACACACACACACTAGAGCCCGACCGATGAAGGATTTTTAAGGCCGATATCGATACAAATATTTGGTGATTTAAAAATCCAATATTCCGATATATCGGCCGATTATATATTTAAAAAATAATCCAGAAACGCGTAACGAAACATAAACCGATTAGTTATTTAGAGTTATTTAGAGTCCTCACTAAAATAATATGATAATGCAGTTTAATAATATTATTGTCAGAACAGAGGAACATCAAAATATATTAAAGTTCTGATAAATAAAATGTATAAAAATACAAACTTAAGATATGAAACTTAAAGTCCTTGGAACAATAGCACAATAACAACAACAAAAAAACGAGTGTTGCCAGCAGGGAGGTTGTAGAGCGCCCTCTGGTGGACAGACTATTCAACGCCAACACTCAGAACATGGTTGAAGGGTGTTTCGTCCGATTTTATAAATATTAATTTATCGGCCATTATAAATGCTGATACCGATAGTTTGGAAAATGCCTAATATCTGCCGATAATATCGGCCTGCCGATATATCGGTCGGGCTCTAAGAAAAACCTTCCGGTTGCACCCTGACACTTCTTCTCTCCCCTGCAGTGGTGGCCATCTACGACTACGCCCGCGACAAGGAAGACGAGCTCTCGTTCCAGGAGGGCGCCATCATCTACGTCATCAAGAAGAACGACGACGGCTGGTACGAGGGCGTGATGAACGGCACCACGGGCCTGTTCCCCGGCAACTACGTCGAGTCAATCATGCACTACGCCGACTGAACAACCCCCCCGCCCCCCTGCCCCCTCCCTCTCTCAGCGGCGGAGGAGTAAAGGGAGGAGCGTTAGACGGGGGGAGTGGAGGGGGAGGGGGAGCCGTGGGTTTAAAGGTCAAAGACTTTGATCAGACAGAGCATGATCACCTCCGGGCGAAGAGAGAACCGGGAGGGAGGAGGAGGAGGAGGAGGAGGAGGAGGAGGAGGAGGAGGAGGAGGAGGAGGAGTTTTTAAAGAAGTCGCAACATGACAAACTCTGGACACAGGCGCCATTGTAAAACAACCACTACTCGACATATATCCTTCCCTGTAACATTTCTGTCTTTGTCTTCTTTATTTGACTGAGGAGGACCGGGACGGTGGTGGATTTCTTGCGTTTTGAGAGTTTTTTTGCGTTACCTTGGACTACGTTTGATTTTTTTTTTTTGGGTGCTTTTCCGCCTTTAATCGACAGGACAGCTAGGTGAGAAAGGGGAGAGAGGGGGGGGCAGGCAGGAAATCGTCACAGGTCGGACTCGAACCCTGGACCTCTGCGTCGAGGCATAAACCTCTATGTATATGTGCGCCTGCTCTACCCACTGATCCAACCCGGCCACGTTTGATTGTTTTTTGTAACCGATTTTCCCTTATTTTAAAGAATATTTATTTGGATTTTGTAGTGGGACAGATGGTTTGCAGGTAGATGGGGTGGGGGGTTTCCGTGTCGCAGCCTCTGGACAAAAAGGGCTGGAGGAGAACGCCTTCATGTGTCGATTTTTAGAGAAAAATACTGTAATACTGTAATGAAGTATAACACAACAATATCCTCGATGTGGGGCGGTAGTTTCAGTACTTGACTTTGTATTTGTGTAGGTACCTCAGCAGAGAGCGTGCCAAAGCGGACATTCACTAGGATAAAGCACATCAAATGTCTTACGGCGACGCACACGAAGCTAGAAATACAAGCGGGTCGGACAAAAAGGCGTCTGAAAGCAAACCGAAAAGCCCCCAAGAGTGCTTTAACCCCCCCCGGTTTTCTTTCTTTCTTTTTTTTTTTGTTGCTGCTGATTGTGTTCAAGTTCATTCGATAATCTGAACTATCTTAACGCCACGCCGGTCCGCGGTTTAACTTGAAAGAGGCGAGTTCAGTCCCTCTGCAGCGTGAACGTAAAACCAAACCAAAACTGAAAACGCAGCCTTCTGGCGGCTCCGAGCCCGAAGTCCACCGAGCTGTAGGTTACGCCGAGGTTTAACTTGAAGAGTTGGGTCACTACGTGCTTCACTTTGCCGGCCCGGCGTGCATCGTTTTCCGTGAGAAGGAATCGTCTTTCGGCCCTCGAATATGAGAGGAAACGCGGGATTCCTCGATTGCGCAGGGACCTGGATTTTGAAGTCTTTGCTTCCGCAGCTCTTGTCATGACTAGGGTTGGGCATCGTTTGGATGTTTCTACGTTTCCGATGTGACATGTTCACTAGCGATCACGTGCAGTGAGCGGTGATTACGCTTTTATGTCCGTTTTTTGGTGAGCCCAGAGGGAAGATATGGCATTTTAAAAGTAGCCTACATTTACGGTGGCTAGCTAACGGCAGACTACAGAGGAAGGGGGATGTTTTGACGTCCGTTTCGGTGCGACAGAGGGGAAAATATTTCAGTCGACACATTAAGCGGAACCGGAATTGGCGTTCTAATCCGGTCCGATTCCTTACCGGTTGCGTAGTGGAACCGGCTTTCGGTACCCAACCCTAGTCGTGAATACTGGAAGTGTATTTGTTGGGTTGGCGAGGCTAATCATTTGCAGTGTTCACATGCATTTGAGATGAAGGCATTTTAATTTTTATTTCTGGTGTTTCACCCAAGGGGTCCAGGGTTGTTTTGTTTTTTTTGCTCGCAGAGCGGCAGGCTGCATGTTTCGACTGATGATTAATGTCTTAATATTTTTTTTAGATATGGTGTGGTTTGGTTTTTTGATATTCACCCACGACGACGAAGATGCATTTAGGTCATTTCTAATATGCTTGTGCCATATTGAAGTGTGTGTGTGCATGTGTGCGTGTGTGCGTGTGTGTGTGTGCGTGTGTGTGTGTTTGTTGCTGTTCAGAGGTTATCACTTCATTTGCAATAAATCGGGCCGGAGTGGAGTGGCTTTTCGTTTTGAACTGCAAATCTTTATTTTAGTTTTCCCGAGTTTGAAATCAAAAGCACATACATTTGTAGAAAAAAAAAAAAAAAAACGGTGTAGAAGAAGAAATAATAATATAAATGTGAGATGTATTACGTCCTTAATACAGGAATTATTGAATATGAAAAGATGCCAGCTGTTGTGTTGAAAATGGTTTTAACCGTCGCACCCTCGAAACTTCTTAACGCCGTCAGTTTAGGCGCCGTTCGTCCTCCGTACAGTTTCCGATACGCTTGGCTGTTGGGTGTTTGCGAGGGCTCCAGTGCTTGTACTTATGTCAGAATCTTTATTTTCTATTAAAAAAAAAAAAAAAGCAAAGAAATACTAACAAGTGGGTGTGTGTGTGTGTGAGTCTTGCATGCCATTGTTCGTATCTGTACCGGTGTCCCCCAGAACGAGATCGCCCCTTCTTTAAAAAGACAAGCAGCCCTGCAGCTCTGACCAGGTACCGCCCGCCTCATCCAAAGACACTGGACGACTTACGTCAAGCCCACAGCCCGAGGAGTCGCTCTCTGACCCGTGGGGGGGGGGGGGCGGGGCAGAGGCACGTTCAGTCTCAAAACGGTGTACCCCGTGTTGCTCCGGATTTCCTGGTCGAACGACGCGTTTCCCTCGGAAACGGCGGGAAACGGCGGGAAACGGCGAGCAATGGGCTTTGAATGACGTTTTCTCTCGTTTTGGTGGCTGTGTTCAAAGGGGTAATTTAAATTATTGGAGGGGTGGTTCCAACCCCTCCAATAATCAAAACTGGCCAGCGCCAGCTTTCTTTTTTTCAAACTAATAAAATTAGGTTTCTACATAAGCGTGACCTGACTGTCGGCCCCCCGGGTCATCAGCGTCAGCTGCGCAGTCATGAGATCTGGACTGGCGCCTCGATGCTCTTTCGTGCGTCTGGCGACGGAGCGAACGCCGAGCCGTTTTTTTCTGGGACCTCGGCGAAGCGCTTGTGTGTTGTATATAATTCCTCATGACACGTGAACCCTAACACTAACCGTAACCATAACTTGTCATGACAAAAAAACCGAAGGACGCTCACTAAAAGAGGCGTTGTGTCATAAACGTTTATGACTTGTTTATGACACGTTCATGACAGTGTCACGTCCAGATGTCGTGACTGAGCTGCTGACCCTGATGACTCATGGCACTCTTATGTAGATACCTTCAAGTAAAGTCTACATTAATGAAGACATTTGCACCATAAATAGAAAAAAAAGCACCGGAATACAGAAAATTAAGTGTTAATTGCTCAAAAGTGGGCTGAACGTGGCCCTGGCTTTTACGGCCGACGGTAGCCGTCATTACATCAGTGGTGAATAATCGTGTTTTTAAAGCTGCTAGTGAATCCTGCAGAACGAGGGGAACCCTGACCGGTCCGAGGTCAGGAGGACACTAAGGAGGAAAAGAAAAGCCCTTCTTCTGTCTGCAGGATTCACAGCTCCCTGGAGTCCCGGGCGTCCCCTCAGGACGTCCCGTTTAACAGTCCATAATGCCATTGTGTTGCACAGTTGAAGTTGAATTGCAGAATTCATATTTGTAAAATCATGAGAACAAAGATAATAAAATTATTGAGATTTACTGGTGTAGTACCGCTTGGTTCTTGTTTTTATCTATAAATCACTGGAAGGCAGAAAGTCTGGCTTTCGAGGGGTTTTTAAAGCGCCGTTTTCTGCTGATGTTTTCTTTCTACTGACACAAAAACAATTCTTGCGCGATATGTTGCAGCCTTTCACAATGTGTTTATCGCACCAGCTGACGATAGAAATATATATATATATATATATATATATATTGTGCAGCCAGTGGCTGAATGATTTAAAGATTTTCATGCAAATATGACTTTAATGAGAACTGTCCTTTTAATATTCCTACAGGGTCTTTGAATGGTGAATATAATAGTATATACATTACATATTTTATAATATATAGAGCCAATATTATGCTTAATTTTCAGGTATAGACTCATTAAAAGTAATGTCTGTAAAACCTAAAACAACATTGGAAGTCATCTAATTTAAGCCTCCTTTGTTACTACTCCTACCTACTGTATGTAATGTTCTCCCACTTTATTAGTAGAAGAAAAAGCTTTAACTCCGCTATAATTTAGTCAGACAAAATCTTAGTGAAATACTGTCAGTAATTACTAAGATTTTTATTTTTAATAAAACATGCAAACTAAAACTACAAAAATCCCCTTTCCAGGAGAGTTCTTATTTTGAAGGATGCAACCGGAAAGTATTGCCTATGTGCAGTTCCGCTACCTTGATATTAAAGCAGTTGTAGTTGCTGACCGCGGCCACTAGAGGACGTGAAACCCCTTTCAATTCTACATCCATGGCAGTGGTTTTCAGTGCAGTCTACATGAGAACAAAAACCTGTCAAATGTCCCTTTTTTATTGCGTTCTCAGAAGTATAACAGAGCTTCCACAAAGCTGAAAGTGTGTTTCGGACATCATTCCTACTTTACCTGAAATGTCAACACGTTTTCACAACAGTAAGAGGCGCAACAAACATCAGTCGCTCTGCAACCCTAAGTTATGTTTCCCTTATAACCTTAAACTCCAGCGTTGTATCCAAGGTGACAAGAGTAAACCGTATAATGTGGATGTTTATGAAATAAACCTAACTGGCTTGGATTCAAAGTAAGGACTCCTCACATATTTCGACACTGACTACTTTCTATTTAAATGTTACCTAGGCCTATATTATGCATGGATGTATTAAGAGAACATAGATAGGCCTAAATAAGATTGTCGCGTAATTACGTTTTTTTTTCTCTTTGCTTTGGCGCACAACCAGGTGGGTCAAAATGTATTGATTTTGCGGGCCGGATCACAATTTGCGACGGGCCAGATTCGGGCCGCGGGCCTCGAGTTTGACCCATGTGCTCTATTGTAAGCAGCTGCTACACAGAACACAGAGGGAGATTTTCACCGTGTATCACAGTGTAAACAGATCCTACTGTAGGGCTGTTACATGACAGCGTGTTGAGTGACGCTGTGACAATGAACCACCTGCCTACCGTGGGGGGGGGGGGGTACTTTTGTCACGTTTTACTCGAGCTGGAGCGACATTTTGATCAACCTCTCAGTCTGAAACCACGGCGAAACCAAGCCTGGGGACTGACCTTAATTTAGTTGCTAATTAAGGTCAGTCCCCAGGCTTGGTTTCGCCGTGTCTTGGCTGTCTTGAAGAGAGGGCCCCTAAATCTAAATCCAGTTTTTAAAGGGCCTGTATCACGCCCACTTTCAGGTTCATTGTTGTATTTGGGGTTTTCTATTAGAACAGGTTTACATGTATAAATGTTAACAAAAACATTTTCTCATACTGCCTCTGTCTGATACGCTCTGTTTTAGCGCCTGTCTGTTTAAGAACCCCCTTCCGAAAAAGCCCAGTCTGCTCCGATTGGTCAGCATTTCGGGACTGAGTCACTGCAACCTCATTGCAGCCGGGGAATGACTGTAACAGCACTGTAACGCCACTTTCTACTTATATATAAGGTATGAGAGGGAAGGAGAGAGAAAGAAAGAATGAGGTAGGGAAGGAATGAGAGGGAAGGAGAGAGAAGGAATGAGGTAAGGAAGGAAAGAAAGGGAAGGAGAGAGAAGGAAAGAGAGGGAAGGAGAGAGTGAAGAAGGAGAGAGAAGGAAAGAGAGGGAAGGAGAGAGTGAAGAAGGAGGTAGGGAAGGAAAAAGGGAAGGAGAGTGAAGAAGGAGGTAGGGAAGGAAAGAGAGGGAAGGAGAGAGAAGGAAGGAGGTAGGGAAGGAAAGAGAGGGAAGGAGATATATATATATATATATATATATATATATATATATATATATATATTTCCTTTTAATCTTAGTCTAGTTGTGACATCACAACCGTACGGAAATCCTGACGGCTCGTTTTAAGGCCCAGTTTCTGAATACGATTGAGCCAAACTAAATGATCTCCGAAAGAATAATAGTTTACTAATCTATGACTAAGAAGAAGAGGTCTGCAGGGTTCAACGTTAAGGGGCGCGGGTAAGACATGCAGGAAGACCGTCACAGGTCAGACTCGAACCCTGGACCTTCTGCGTCGAGGAACCAACCTCTGCATATGTGCGCCCGCTCTACCAACTGAGCTCACCGGCCACTTTTCAATGTTTTTTTTACGCTTTTTCAAACTTTTTTGGGGAGTTTTTTCTCTCGGCAAAAACTATTTGTATGGGGAGGGACAGTAAAAATGGACTTTGGGCCAGTACAATTTATCACTTGCCTGACTGGACAAGTAAAAAACAAACAAAAAAACCTTAACGTTAAACGTCTTACTTTCTTTATTCTTTCAAATAAGGGTCGGTGTGGCCTGGTTGGTTCAGCGGGTAGAGCAGGCGCACATTTACTTTGAGGCTTATGCCTCAACCCAGAGGTCCAGGGTTTGAGTCTGACCTGAGACGGTTTCCTGCATGTCTTCCCCCCCTCTCTCTCTCACCTAACTGTCCTATCAACAGTTAAAGGTGGAAAAGTCCAAAAAAAAATAATCTTAAAATGAAAAAAAAAAAATAGGGGCCGATCACAGAGACGTATACACAAACAGGATTTGGGATAGTGGGCCCCCAGTGGGAAATTCCACCCTAGGAAGAGACCCACAGTCCAATATTCTTCTCCAACTCTCACACACTAAAAATAAATCAAAAATGACGAGAGTGTTGCACTCATTTCCAACATAAGTGCTACCTGGAGATGACTCTTCCTGAGCGCTGACAGCTGAGAGCGGAGAGACAAGAGGGATGGAATTTAAATTTGAAGTGTGTGAGTGTGAGGGACACATGCACCCCGAATACAGCCGCTGGCGCAAAAAACGTGGGACTTTATCTTTGCCTGTGAGTCAGGATTAACACTGGAACGAGGAGCCGGGGGATCCAGACTAAGCAGTCCAACGGTTCAGGTGCTGGGGAGGGCATGTCCTAACAGACCCTACTGCACTCTCCTTGTGCCTACGGAGCTGTGGAAAACCAAAGAGCAGCGTTGATGCTCGTCTAAGGGCCGATTCTTATCAATAACACTCGCGTGATTGCATGATACTTGCTATCATCTATAAGAAGAAACAAAAGGTGTGTGTGTGTGTGTGTGTGTGTGTGTGTGTGTGTGTGTGTGTGTGTGTGTTTTTTTACCACATATTTCCAAGTCAGTAAAAAAAAGGTTTAAATGCAATAACAACAAAAAAAATATATGTAGTATCTCTCCCTTATATCATTTCAAAAACCAGGAGTTATTATTTGTAGGGCTGGGCGATATGGAGAAAATCAAATATCACGATATTTTTGACCAAATACCTCGATATCGATACCGCAACGATATTGTAGTGTCGACTATTGGTGCTTTCACAAAATATTTACACAATGAGATTTTTGAAAAATAATAATCAGTAATGTTGATATAATGACTAAGTGGGTAAAGGCGAATAATAGCAGTTACAGTCTGGTAAGTTCAGAAAAGTACATCACTTTATTGTAATGTAGCCTTTAAAACCAGGAAAAGACACCACTTATGCCATATTACCATATCCAAAACCTTAGACGATATCTAGTCTCATATCACGATATCGATATAATATCGATATATTGCCCAGCTCTAGTTATTTGTAATTTTTCTGGTATTTAAAGTGACAGCTGTGCTGAAAACATCTTTGAAATCTATTCAAATGTATTTTTGTGAAGTGCAAAATTGCAAAGCATTTGTATTCACATGTCCATCATAATATGTGAACATGCTTTGTCCGATGATGTCCATTTTATGAAATATGGATGTTATGGAACAAAACAATGAGATCACTATTTACAAAAACGCAAAAGAAATGCAAATACTTAGTTTCTTAAGCCAGTGGCTGGACTTGTAGGCCGTTATATTGTTGGCTAGTTTACTTTAGAATCAAACATCAGATTTTATAAACTACATGTGTTCTGTGTGCAGGAATCTTAATGTGTAAAGTAACTAGTAACTAAAGCTGTAACAGATGAATGTAGCGGAGTAACTAAAGTAACTAGTAACTAAAGCTGGAACAGATGAATGTAGTGGAGTAACTAAAGTAACTAGTAACTAAAGCTGGAACAGATGAATGTAGTGGAGTAACTAAAGTAACTAGTAACTAAAGCTGTAACAGATGAATGTAGTGGAGTAACTAAAGTAACTAGTAACTAAAGCTGTAACAGATGAATGTAGTGGAGTAACTAAAGTAACTAGTAACAAAAGTTGTGGTGGAGTAAAAAGTCCAATATTTCTCTCTGAAATGTAGTGGAGTAGAAGTAGAAAGTGGCATGAAAAGAAAAGACTCAAGTAAAGTACAAGTAACTCAACAGTTGGACTTAAGTAGAGTACTGGAGTAAATGTACTTAGTTACATTCCAGCGCTGGCAGTGATGGAGCGTCTGTCATCACAACAAGCCTTTCTCTCGCTCTCAGGAATGCAGATTTTTTATACCGGGCAGCAGACAGGTGCCGCGCTGCAGGCCGACGTGTCTGAACAGAGAGACAGACACTCGGAAAACCTGCATCAGCCCGAGTCTGTGACCCACTCAGCGGTGAGGAAGGAGAGAGGGAGGGAGGGAAGGAGGTAGGGAAGGAGAGAGAGGGAAGGAAGGAGGTCTCACTGTTGCTGTTATATGGAGGCTGGTTAGACTTCTGATCACTTTTAGCTCAAGAATCTCACCACGAGGGTTGCTTAGCTCCATACGTATATTGTATGAAATTGAGATGCATATTAAACTGGCCTATAATCAAGGGCGTAGGTTTTGTTTCAACATGGGGGGGGGGCATTGTAACTAGGGGCTATGGTTCCTCCTCCTCTCTCTTTCCTTCCCTACCTCCTTCCTTCTCTTCTTCCCTCTCTTCTTTCCTCTTTCCGTCTCTTTCCTTCCCTCTCTCTCCTTCCCTCTCTTTTCTTCCCTACCTCCTTCCCTCCCTCTCTTTCCTCCCTTACCTTCCTCCCTCTCTTTCCTTCTCTACCTCCTTTCTTCTCTTTCCTTCCCTACCTCCTTCTTTCTCTCTCCTTCCCTCTCTTTCCTTCCCTAACTCCTTCCCTACCTCCTTCCCTCTCTTTCCTTCCCTACCTCCTTCCTTACCTCCTTCCCTCTCTTTCCTTCCCTACCTTCTTCCCTCTCTTCTTCCCTCTCTTCCTTCCTCTTTCCGTCTCTTTTCTTCCCTCTCTCTCCTTCTCTCTCTTTCCTTCCCTACCTACTTCCCTCTCTTTCCTTCCCTCTCTTTCCTTCCCTACCTCCTTCCCTCCCTCCTTCCCTCTCTTTCCTTCCTTACCTCTCTGCCTCTCTTTCCTTCTCTACCTCCTTTCTTCTCTTTCCTTCCCTCTCTTTCCTTCCCTACCTCCTTCCTTACCTCCTTCCCTCTCTTTCCTTCCCTACCTACTTCTTTCTCTCTCCTTCCCTCTCTTTCCTTCCCTATCTCCTTCCCTCTCTTTACTTCCCCCTTGGTGTAAGGTTGACATTAGACTTGAGGCATGATGTTGGGTGTAACAGAAAGGGACTTGATTAGGGCGTTGATTTGACCCACAAAAAAACAACTTGGACCAAATGACATGAGACTGACTTGAGCACCACGCCGTCATGTTCTCACAATCCACTTTTTTATCTGAAAATGTCAAATCTATGGCGGTACAGTGACTTTTTTTCCCTTCCTTTATTAACTTTCAGATTCTCCACTAATTGGCATTTCTCACGTATTAAATTCATTTAGAATCAAACATCAGATTTTATAAACTACATGTGTTCTGTGTGCAGGAATCCTAATGTGTAAAGTAAGTAGTAACTAAAGCTGTAACAGATGAATGTAGTGGAGTAACTAAAGTAACTAGTAACTAAAGCTGTAACAGATGAATGTAGTGGAGTAACTAAAGTAACTAGTAACTAAAGCTGTAACAGATGAATGTAGTGGAGTAACTAAAGTAACTAGTAACTAAAGCTGTAACAGATGAATGTAGCGGAGTAACTAAAGTAACTAGTAACTAAAGCTGGAACAGATGAATGTAGCGGAGTAACTAAAGTAACTAGTAACTAAAGCTATAACAGATGAATGTAGTGGAGTAACTAAAGTAACTAGTAACTAAAGCTGTAACAGATGAATGTAGTGGAGTAACTAAAGTAACTAGTAACTAAAGCTGTAACAGATGAATGTAGTGGAGTGAAAAGTACAATATTTCTCTCTGAAATGTAGCGGAGTAGAAGTAGAAAGTGGCATGAAAAGAAAAGACTCAAGTAAAGTACAAGTACCTCAACATTTGGACTGAAGTACAGTACTGGAGTAAATGTACTTAGTTACATTCCACCTCTGTGAAGCACCATTTTGTCAGCTCAAGTGAGCACACTCCATGTTTCTGAGTCTGTCAGCTGCCACTCTCCTCCTCTCTGATTGGACACGGGGAGTTTAACAGCTTATTGGAGCCTGCAGGGAACGTTTTTGTGAAACTTCATGAAGTCAGATGGATTGTGAAGCCTCGAGGCTGCACTGAACAGCAGGAGGAGTCCTGCTGGGAAAAAGGTTTCAAGATAAAAAATGTTTTCTCAAAATGTCCCTCACCTTCCGCTTTCTTTGTGTTGGCATTCGCAGCGCTACGGAGGAGGAGGAGGAGGGTCTGGTGAGTCCACACAACACTCCTGGATGGTAGAAAAACGTGCTCTGGTTTATCAGCATTTCTTTAAACCAATCACAATCGTCCTGGGCGGTGCTAAGCTTCGGACGGAGCCACGGTGCCTCTGCTAAATAGTCTCAGGAAGGAACTTGTTTTGGTGGAACATGTGGACGTTCAAAAGTAGTTTTAGTCGTGCAACAGAAAACTCAGATTGGACAGATAGTCTAGCTAGCTGTCTGGATTTACCCTGCAGAGATCTTAGGAGCAGTTAACCATAGTCCTCACAAATCCACCAGAGGTTAGAACACCAACACAGAGACAGAGGAAGGGGACGGACATCCGGCCGAAAATGAGGGTCATCTGGCGGAATTTCCGTCGGCATCGGAACAATCCTAGAAATGAAATGTGGTGGATATAGACTAGGCCACAGGTGTCAAACTCGAGGCCCACAGGCCTCTCACAAGTTTTGATCTGGCTCTGCGTATCAATTAAGGTTCCCAATAAATGTTGGCCCGCCTAGTTGTGCACCAAACCCAAAAGACAGGAAACTGTTTTTCAAACTGTAAATTACGCGACACTCGGAGCAGAATTTGGCCGATTTTCCGATCGTTGAGACTCATAAATTTCCCCAGAAACAGA
Organism: Perca fluviatilis; assembly: GCF_010015445.1. NCBI lineage: Eukaryota > Metazoa > Chordata > Actinopteri > Perciformes > Percidae > Perca > Perca fluviatilis. Next base: position 18,102,786 of record NC_053135.1, on the reverse strand, counting down.
GTTTTAATATTCAGGCTGTGAAACAGGTTGCTGTTGAGTTGGTTGTGTGGTAGCCTGCTTTTAAAAATGTAATATTTACTTTGCTTGTTGATTTTCTAAATTCTATCATGGCTAGGGAACTTTTTTGCTGACTTTTTGTAGGGCTTTATGTCAACAAAATGTGACAAAAGTAAAAAAAAAAAATAAGCCACAAAATAGTTATAAAAAGCAACAAAACTGTCAAAAAGCTACAAAAATGTGAGAAATGTCTAAAAAGGCGACAAAAAGTTGAGTTTGACCCCCCCTGGACTAGGCAATGCCAGACTACTGAACTGTCTACTTCTTCTTTTGACTTATAAGTATTTATTTCCGTTTTTATTAATTACTTATTAATTAAGTACTCAGTGAAATGACAATAAACTTCAATTTATTCTTTTAAGAATAGGTTGGATGCATTTTGCCTAACTAATTTATGAATTGTTAGACAATTTTAACCATGACATGAATGTGTTTTATAAAAACATGTTAAAATGTGAATATATATATATATATATATATATATATATATATATATATATTCGTTTTGTGTTGCTTGAGTCTGGAATAGAGGATTTTATATCCTGTACCAGGAATCTTTTCAATAAAATTTCAATAAAGTGAATTGACTTTATTACTGCAGAAAAATGGTCACCAGTAGAGCTTTTATTTTGAAAAATAAAACATGCAGGGAGTTCCCTCCAGCTTGCCGCCGATCTCATTTAGCACCCAGCCCCTCCACAGGTAGACGGAGAGGTCGGTGACAGAGACTTATCCCTCCCCCCACCCCCCCAACAAGCTGCTGAAGGTGTCCGCCGGAGATGAACACAGCCTCGGAAGGATTTGAACCGATTTTTTCTCCTAAATAACGAACGGTTGAAGGATGCGTGGAGCCGGCAGGTGGTCGGCATGGAGCTCGCGGACGTGCATCCTCCTGCTGATGGTCGTCACACGGACCCTATCCCAGCGCACAGGTAGGTGGACGATGCACTCTGTACTTTATTCTCGGAACTATTTTTTTTTTGCATGTTTGCAAGGCTACCTGAATTAATACGGCGGAGTTTTGAAGAAAATGTGACTGCAAAAAAAAATATTTTGTACAGTCCATAAAAATTGCAGAAAATACTGCTTTGAAATGATGTCAGACACCAGCAGGTTTGGGATCTTTGGAAATAGGCTACTTTCTAGGGGTCGACCGATACTGGTTCTTCAAGGCCGATATTATATTATTATTATTAGTAGTTAATGAAACCGATAACCGATATTTGGAACCCCGATATGCATTTATGGTAAAAATTAAAATCTTTTCGTCAAAATTAAGATTTTGGAATGTTACAAACGCCAACGCAAATGTTTGTTTCAATGCTTTATGCAATTATGTAATAAAATTGAAACTTTAAAACATAATACACAGTTAAAAAAAATCAAACAAAAATAGCTTCCTGGAGTTTGAACATGTTAACAGTTTGGTTGCAGGTGTTGCAGACTACTTACAGAGCTGTAGCGGAGCCAAAGTAGCGCACTTTTTTAATAATTAACTTTATCGGTTATCGCTAAAATAAAACACAGATACAGATAATCTGCTAATCGCCAAAAAAAACGGGCCGATAATCGATTTATTCTTAGCTCTGGATGAGTGTGTTTTTTGTTTTTTTTTCGTCACTGTGCAGACTGATGTCATGAAGTGGCGTAGGTATGAAACGCCAATTTGTATGCCATTAGTGGCGTGTTATCAGGACGCATACTCGCTTTTTACCGTTGGGCCTCCATTGACTTACATGACCTTGCGATTGCGTTTGACGCCGTAGCGAGTAGTATGAAAGGGTGAAAATCCACGTAGGGAGGTTGGTCGGGGTGGAGGATGGGACTTTTACCCAGGAGACGTGTGACGTTTCCTCACCACGTTTGTTCTTTCCCTAAACCCAACCTGCGTGTGACGTTTCCTAAACCCTACCGTAGCCTCGCGATAACGCGTAGCCTCGCGATAACCCGCCACGTGGCTTTAGAAAGTGGCGTGTATGTTAACGCTGTGACGTTGTAGCGTGCCGTCCGCTGTGTACAGCGTAGACAAACCCGTGGATAACTCAAAATGCGTACAGATAACACGCCACTTGGCTTTTATTTAGTAAAGTGGCGCGTATGTTTACGCAGAGTCATGATATCATGTTGCACTGTGTGAGCATCAGCGGGGTTTGTGAACAGTACTTGCCCTCGACCGATACCGATAATCTGCAAATGGCCGATAATCGGCCCCCGATAATCAGCCAGGCCGATAATTGGTCGACCCCTGCTACCTTTAGTGTCGTTAACTGGCTCTACAGCACTTCTTATCTCAGAAAAAAAAAAAAAAAACTTTTGAATTGAATTTCTGATATTCTCATCCACTGCTGAATTTCTCTGAATAATGAGCAGGCTGTGTGTGCTGACACATGATCTCATCGCTTGGTTTTTTTAGGCTGGAATGAAGTTGTGGTTGATGTGTGAATGCCTGGACTTGTCCATTGGGAATGATGAATGGCTCCTAGCATCCCCTCTACTGTGTTCTGAAGCCTTTGTTTGCTTTGCAAAAGTGAAGCATGTAACCTCTGCGTCTCTTTTTAGTTTGAGTCTATATACTTTTTTTGTAGTTTTGCATCTCTCTCTGGTGGTTTTTACACCCTGAGGTTGTATGGTACCTCGTTGTAATAGTCCTAATTGACTATTTGAAATCACGATTATTTCACACGATTAGCGGTCGACTTTTGGAAAGTTGTTGCATTTATTGAACTTCAAAAAGTAACAGTGAAAACACCTTGAACTGTGAAGTTTCCCTACATGCTTTTTTCCCGTTTGAACTCTTTTTTTTAATTCCTCTTCAGAACACGAGACAAAATAAGAGTTTGCGTGCAAAATGTAACGTGCAAAGTAGCAGTTTTTCTCGATTTTCATTGTTGTTGTGATCATCGGGAGCCGGAATCAAAATTGCGATCAAAATTGGATTAATTGCACAGCACTAAGTTCAACAGAGACTCTGTCCTGGGAAGCCCCCCTGACCCCTCGAGCCCCTGTTCCCGGTCGGCCCTTTAAGTAATCCATCAATGATTTTGAACTTGTGTGTGTGTGCTGGTGTTTTATGCCTTCTTTAGGATTCATATTTAGGTTTAGAGTTAAGAATTAAGTGTTCATGCAGGTGAGGGATGTTACTTGTGAAGGTGCTTTTCAGCATGTTCTAGTGCAGGACTGTGTGTGTGTGTGTGCGCTTTGTGTGCTACTGTGTGTGCTACTGTGTGTGTGTCTGTGTGTGTGTGTGTAAAGGGTGGTGATTTGCGGTTTGTTCATATTTTCCCTTCTTCAGGGCTCATCAGTCTCTGCCCCAGAGGAACAGACACACTCAATCTTCAGCGCCAAGTTTTACCACACACACACACACACACACACACACACACACACACACACACACACTGCACTGACATTCAGGCATGCCCACACATTCGTGTAGAGACTTATTTGCAGAAACCCTCTGACAAACTTCACACAAGAATTCATGAAAAATCTGCTCACACTCAAAGAAATCCATTTTGATGGTGCAATTGTTTTTCTTTCTCTTGTTGTTGTTTTTTGTACATTTCTTATCTCAGTGTCATGTCATTCAAAAGAATATTTGCAGTGTAGAAGGAAAAACTTTCTGCAAGCAATCGTCAACATATGAGTCCGATTTGAGTCCGTCCGTCAGAATTGAAGAATTCTCTCTACGCTCATCGTTTTTCTCCGATGTCCAACAATGATCCAGGGAGAAATCGAGTCACGTATGGAGTAACGTTAGTACAGGGGGAGTGACGGCTGGAAATCTGAAGAAGGATGGGAAACAGTTTTAACATGACTTTAAAATCGACACCCACCGAGCCAAAGTGCTTATGTTATCATTAGTTAGCTCGTTCGTGTTTCCTAACTGCGTCGCGAGTTTTGGAGCTTAGCTGGGAGCTTCATGGAGACAGCTAAAGGTAATGTTAGCTGTCCTACAGCTGCCAGAGTTAGCTTCCACTTCCTATATTACCTTCTAACAGCTGGATTCTCAGTAACGTGACAATCTGCCAGAAACAGGTTGCTTATAAATCACTATATAGTAGTGGCGGCACCATTTGGCTTAGTTATCAATGCCATTAGCATCGTGGCTAACACGTTTGTTACCTAGTTTCTGACAAATCGTTCCGGCTGTGCTTTGTAACATGATGTCGTTGTGCTAACCGAGCACCGTTAGCCTTTACAACCGAGCCGCTTCACTACACTTGTTAGATAATGTTCCATTCCAGAGTTCTCTGTTGAGTTGTGTTTGTCGCTGTGTGCTCGTGGTGGAAAATAATGTAAACGGAGAGCGGTGTGTTGGAAATGCAATGCGCCGTGACGTACAGTAGGTCCCCTTTTAGGCCAGGCTGATGTTAGAAGTCCCTCTAGTGGACAGAATGTGTAAGAAAAACCACATGCTTACAGTAGCATTGACAATGCATAAGAGTAGTGTAGTACATATTAATTACAGGCTGCATATGAGCATTAAATATTAGAATATTATTAGAATATTTAAAAAAATAACAAAAGAAATTTGAATGGTATTATGGTTGAAGACTGACAGCTCTAGTTTACACTTAGCTACAGTAGAGCTCCAGAATGTGGCAACACAAGACATGCATTTTGAGAAACAGATTTTTGCAGATTGACATTGTTTTGTTTTGAGTCCCAAGTTAGTCTCGAGTCATTTGGTCAAAGTCTCAAGTTATTTTTTTATATTAAGACGTTTTCACAGGTTAAGAAACTGTCTCAATTTAATAAAATCCTTTGGCTCTGGCTAAAACCTCTTTGGGGGGGCGCCATCACTTTCTCTATGCAGGAAAAAACCCTGAAGTCGAGTCCTTAGTTAAGGCAAGTCAAGTCCCACCTTTTTGAGTCGTCCAATCGTGATTCACAGTTTCCGCTACTGCATCGCATACTTGATAGTTTGACAGAAACACGACAACGTTAAGTTATATTAATATTAATTATTAAGTTTTATTATTTTATATTTAACAGCTAACATTCAAACTCGTGATGACACAAGTCGTCGTCATGCCTCAAATCAAGTCGTCTCGAGTCACTAACACACAAGTCCAAGTGTTTTTTTATTTTTTTGTCAAATCATAAGTCATCAGAAAGGTGACTCGAGTCTACTCGAGTCCAAATGACCAAGTCTGAAGTCCACATCTGTGAGCAGATTTGAAAGGTTTTCTGGGAAAATGTAGGAAATTGATAACTGAAGTACAGAAGGATGAATCAGGCCTGTGGGAAAAGTGGCTCCACCAAAAAAAGGGATTTGCAAAAAACTGTCAAACATTGAGCATCGTTAATTAATAATTTACTGACTAACGGTGTCAGAGGAGCAGAGGGCGGGTTTTTCCTTCCACGCAAATCTGAGGATTCACAAGCCTTTGTTTTCTTTCTCTGCATTTAACAGATATAGCGCCTCTCAGATTTACTGTGTTTACATAACATGTAAGTACTTAACAAAAGTATGCTGCAACACAGGCAGCAGACGTTTCCCCTGGGTGGTCCTTGATATATGACGCTATATATTTTATCAAAGCGAATGGCAACAAAATGGTCATAAAACCGTCGTACAAATTGAGTAACTGTTCACATAACTGCATGGCATATATTCGGGATGCAAAGGGAATATAATACAGGGGATAGTTACATCAGAAGGGACATGTCAGACTGTTTATCTCATGATTTAACATTTTCTTTCCTGGATGCACAGCCTGTCTGAGCATGACGCCCATTTCTGCTATCACAAATGTGGAAATTTCCCTTGTGTAGGGCCTATATATATCTTTGTATTATAGCTGCAGGCCAAGTTAGACACTGGATACTTTCATGAAGTGATATATTATTATAGCATTTTATTTGCCATCTTGTACACAGAGTCTTGTGACTATGAGTTTGTTTCTTTTAAAGAGTTCTCACAGAAGGACATGTGTGGATTTCTAAAGGAGCACTGCCCCTGGTTTGCCCCATGTTCTGATAAAGAGTAAGATCCCTTTTTAAGGGGGAATGTGTTTGTGGTTAATGATTAAAGGGTGTAAATTGCAAGTCTAGAGTGGGATAAGAGGGTGAAATGAATGGGGACTGGACGCTGGACTAGAGCTGGGCTATATATCGATATCGTGCTATGAGACTAGATATTTTCTTAGATTTTGGATATCGTAATATGGCATAAGTGGTGTCTTTTCCTGGTTTTAAAGGCTGCATTACAGTCATTTTCTGAACTTACCAGACTGTAACTGGTCTATTATTTGCCTTTACCCACTTAGTCATTATATCCACATTACTGATGATTATTTATCTAAAATCTCATTGCGTAAATATATTGTGAAAGCACCAATAGTCGACACTACGATGTTGTTGCGGTATCGATATCGAGGTATTTGGTCAAAAATATCGTGATATTTGATTTTCTCCATATCGCCGTCTGTCACCACTACAGCATCAAAGAGTCTTCTTACCGGACAGCTTAAAAAGCAACGCTTGGTCAGGTGCCTTTTTGGCGTTTGTTACTGATGTAAAAAAAGTCTACTTTAACGCCTCACAGGACAGATCCATTTTTGCGACATGACTGAAGCGTGCGGCGGTTGTGGTTATCGCCAACATCCGTGGTTATGCTCCGCCGATGGGCCGCTGAGAAGAAGGGGGGGGGGGGGGGGGGGACGCCCCAACAAAAAAAAAAAAAGAAAGAAAAAAAAAAAAAAAAACTTTTAAGTGACAAACAGTCACTTAGTTGCTGAATCTGATCGATCTGAATTTCAGATCGACAAATTGTTAAGTTCTGCATCTACTGATCGTAGAAGCGTTCAACAGATTCATTTTCATAAAGATGGGCATCGGCCAGCTTTTTTGACGCGCAGCATTTTTTCAAATGCAGCTCCGCCTTCCCGGGATGCTTTGCGGGCGCGTTAAAGTCGCTTGACGTCACCCGTAGGAATAAAGTGGTGCGCTGCGCGACCGAAGCGTTGCACGGCCAGGTGGATCTGCACTGTCAGTCAGACGCAGTAGGTTGGGACTAGGGCTGGACAATATATCCATAATGTATCGACGTCGATAACGATACCAATACTGTGACTTCGATACAACATTTACACATTACAGCACAAATCTTTTCATTTACGTGTCAGCTTCCTACTACGTGAGCCTCGTCTCTGTGTAACCTAGAGTTTTTCCTGCATGTCTGTACGATGTGTAGCGTTAGACAGCCAAGCTGTTTTTCACACGTACAGGCAATTTGCTTCTCGTTCCTCGCCTTCAAAGTTCAATTCATTTTAGCTTTTAGTCGTGCAACATTGCCCCCATTTTCGCTTGTCGCATGGACGTTCCATGGTCTCGTGCACGGTCCGAAATTCATTTTGGCGAAGCTGCAGCTACTTTATTCTGTTGCTCTGCTGTCTGCACATCAGAGCTTCGCGGGGGGGGGGCGGGCCGACACACAAACACTGGCGCAGCCACCACGTCACTTCTGTTTACTGATAGACAGCGTTTACCTCAGGCTAATTAATTAGGTAGTATGTGTGCCCCCCAACAACTCTTTGGAGTGGGCCAAATCTGGCCCCTTGCAAATTTTTATCCGGCCCGCATATCAGTTTAGCTCCACAATAGATTTTGGCTCGCCTAGCTGTGTGCCAAACCAAAAGGACGGGAAACTGTTTTTCAGAGTGCAGTTACGCGACAATCGGAGCAGAATTTGGCAGATTTGCCAACTTATAGACTCAGAAATACCAGAAAGTTTACATATTCAGGCTGAAAAAAAAAAGATTCCAGGTCGGTCCATCTGAGCTTTCATTTTCTCAAAGGCAGAGCAGGATACCCAGGGCTCGGTTTACACCTATCACCATTTCTAGCCACTGGGGGACCATAGGCAGGCTGGGGGAATGCATATTAATATTTAAAAAAACCTCATAAAGAGAAATTTTCATCCCATGGGACCTTTAATGCGATTCTCATTTTCCAGTGTGGCCCTTAGTGAAGTCCACTTTGACACCCCTGCAGTAGAGAACAAGGTGTTGTATCCTCAGATTGAGCAAACGGCAGCACCTTAAAACAAACTTTATGTTCCACGTAGCCGGGAGGACATTTCTCCACTGCGGTTCATTCCCATTTTTTTTTTTTTAAATCGGTAATTACAGTTTTTATCCTGCGAGCATCTCAAATTCAGCCCTCAGACTGATCCGACCTGTAGACAGTAACACATGGAACATCAAAGCCCCTTTTTACAACCGCACGAAAATGATGAAACCTTCCCTACAGAGGGCTTTAAAAAGGCCCCATAAAGGCAGCTGTGGGTGTTTCCTACCTGCTGCCAGCTACTTAAAGGTGACAGTGGAAGTGTATGTATGATCTCATGCTGAGGGGGGGGGGAGAGGATGTTTTGCTTTCCATCTTTCTATGCAATCTGCCATCTAAACCGGTCGGTCAGAAGCCGCTCTGTGTTACTGGGGAATGCTTTGTTTTCTCAGCTGCAGAGCTTTGAGGTGGTGATGGCGGTGATGGCGGTGATGGCGGTGATGGCGGTGGCTGTGGTCTGCTTCTCCCACCTGCTCCGCTCTTCAAGTTCTAATCAGCTGTAGTCGCCCCACAAATGGCGGGTAAACATTAGGGTTTAATTTCATTTCTAAACGTAGGAATTAGGGCTGCACAATCTTATCGTTATCAGCTGGCACGATAAACACATCGTGAAAGACCCTCAGATAGGGCTGGGCAATATATCAGTATAAATCCATATTGTGATATGAGACTAGATATCGTCTTAGATTTTGGATATCGTAATATCTTGATAGGACTTAAGCTAGGGCTGCACGGTATTTTGGTTGGTCGTCTACATCGCGGTGTGCGCATGCGCGATAATGTCTCATCGCAGGACGTTGCGATGTTGACGCTAAAACCTTTTTTTGCTGCTTGGTAGAAAAGTAAACTTTCACCGTTCTCCTTTTATCGTGATCGTTACCAGCCGACCCTTCCCCTTTTAAGGCCGGTGGTCATGTGACTTAAGATCAATGTATTAACCAACCAGAGCAGGCCCCGCTAGTCGACCACAACCTGAGATTTAGAGAAAGAAACATTCATGCATTATTACTATCATTCACTTTAGCCTGGATTGATAGCATTGGTATGATAGTATGGTGTCATGTCAGTCAACCAGTGTATTTCTTCCTAATGCCCCTCTCCAAAATCACTTGAGAAGAGTAGTCACGGCGCATATTTGCTTTGGTTTTTGTAAAGCATTAAAGTTCAACAGAGAGTGGTTCACATAAGAAAATTTCCTTTTTCATTTTTATTTTCTATGTAGATGAACTCCCCCACAAAATCACCGCAGTAGTCGAGAATGATTTAGTATATCTAAATAGGGCTATGTATGTGATCTTGTAAAAATGTGTCTTTTTTTCATATCGCAGTATATATCGCAGGAAGAAAAAAAATATCGCAATGCCAGTTTTTTTTCAATATTGTGCAGGCGTAACATGAGCTTTGTCTTTCCCTAGTTTTACAGGCAAGTGATGTCATTTTCTGAACTTACCAAACCGAGCTGTTTTTTATTTTTTTTTGTTACCATATTTGCCTTTACCCACTCAGTCATTGTATCCACATTGCTGATGATTATTTATCACAAATCTCATTGTGTAAATATTTTGCCAAAGCACCAATAGTCGACCCTACAAGATCGCCGCAATATCGACATCGAGGTATTTGTCAAAAAGTAAACAAATATTGTGATATTTGATTGTATCGCCCAGCTCTGCTCTGAGATGTTTTGTTGGTTGAAAGAAAATATCAGTAGAAAATTAAAAAATGTCATTCTTATTTCTAGTGCTGCCTTTTATATCCAATTCAATGTTCAATTTGTTCAATATAAAAGAACGTTGGGAATGATTTCCTTTCATTTGTTTTAAATTCAACAAGCAGTTTGTTGTATTTTAGCAGCAGAACTGAGAACACTTTAATATCCGTTTGTTTATCGCGTGTGATAGTTATCGTGATATTCCACAACGTTAGCGCATATTTACCCCATATCGTGCAGCTCTACTAGGAACCGGAATCTGGCTCCTGGTTGGAGCTTTGGACGCAAGTTTGATTGCCACAACAATGCAGCCGAGGTGCCCTTAGGCAAGATATTTCATTTAAGCCTATGTGGACAATGACATCAGCTAAAATCCCTGAAACGTACTGCTAGGACTGACACTGACTCTTAACCCCACCCCCCACCCCCCCATCCATAGTCACTACACTTTGCATTAACCTTCGTCCTGGACTATACATCTGCCAATTGCACATACTATATATTCTTTGCACATTCTGCAAACACTACATTTTTTTCTTCCACCAATAAAAACTGATGGAAATATGTAACTTGTGCGATATAACGCCACAGGTTTGTGCAGGCTTAAGGAACCGAGTGTTAGCAAGGCAATTAACTTCAGCCTGGAGCTAAGTTCATATAAAAGACTTAAGTATCCTTCTCGCACTTGAATCTACAAGCCATGATACCAATAACTGCGCCCAACCCTCCGAAAACAGAAGCGGTTTGTTCACAAGAATCAGTAGCTCTATTCCACGGCTGACTCATTTCTACTTATCATTCAAGTTTACTGGCCGACGCTGCTCTACAGTGGAACTTTTCTGCGTGCAAGACTTGAGCCTGAACTGCCCTCAACCCGAACCCAGAGTTGATTCATCCATTGTCTTCTCTTCCTATGGAGGCAGCAACATGTTTTGCATGGCACATCTCGTCAGTCTTTGTATTTATTTATTTTTTAAATCATTTCCACCAAGTAGGGCCAAAACCGACTCTTGTGTGCACATATCAGGCACAGGGGTGACTGGCCAGCAGCGCTGGAATGTATCTATGTACATATATTTCAGTGCTGTGCTTAAGTCCAAATGTTGAGCTACTTGTACTTTACTTGAGTCTTTTCTTTTCATGCCACTTTCTCCTTCTACTCCGCTACATTTCAGAGAGAAATATTGGACTTTTTACTCCACTACATTCATCTGTTCCAGCTTTAGTTACTAGTTACTTTAGTTACTAATTACTTTACACATTCAGATTCCTGCACACAAAACACATGTAGTTTATAAAATCTGATGTTTGATTCTAAATGAAACTAGCCAACACTATAACGGCTACAAGTCCAGCTGAAATGATTAGATAGATAGATAGATAGATAGATAGATAGATAGATAGATAGATAGATAGATACTTTATTCATCCCGACGGAAATTGTAGGCTTCCAGTAGCTTAACAACCATAACATAACATACACACATATATCTCGCATACGTAAAAATCATAAACACATATTCACAACTGTTTGGATTCTTTTCCTTCTACAATGGGAGGATCTTTCTGCATCGAGTTCTTTTACTTTTGATGCCGTAAGTACATTTCCCCTTATGACTCTTACATTCTTTTACTGAAGTAACATTTTCAATGCAGGACTTTTACCTGTAACAGAGTATTTATTTTTAACAGTGTGGTATTAGTACTTTTACTGAAGTAAAAGATCTGTGTACTTCTTCCACCAGTGGAATGAGGACTAAGTGTCAAAATGCCATGGAGGAATGTGGGAGGACAAAATTCTAGTTTGAAGCAGCTTTCATTTCTGCGTTGATGTCATATATTGGACAAGAGTAGAGCTGTAACTTTCTGGCTAGAGTGTTGATGAGCGTTTGGGGGTTTTTGCGGTTGGTCACATGATGACTCACCGCGAGCATCGGCGGGGTTTATGAACAGTACGTGCCCTCGAGTCCAGTATCTGGGCTGCAGGAATTTGAAACTCTCGTGCAGCACCGAGGCCTCGGATGTCACGTCTGTCCAGGCTCATGGTGCAAAAATGTCCCCGCGGCTGTTGAGATCAAGTGAAAAATATGGAGGATCCCTTCAGATTTCTGTCAACACTGAACTAGAATGGGCAAAACTTGGCAAATTACACATACAGAAACACATTAGGAATGTATATCTGTAATTTGACTTTTACTCGAGTATGTTTATAATATGTTTTAATAGGGCTGGGGCGATAGGGAGAGATTCAGATATCACAATATTATTGACCAAATACCTCGATAGCGATATTGCGGCGATATTCTAGGCTTGACAGTTGGTGCTTTAACAAAATATCTTCACACTTAGATTTTAGATAAATAATCATCAGTAATGTGGACATAATGTCTAAGTGGGGAAAAGGGAAATAATAGAATGGCTAGAACAGTCTGGTAAGTTCAGAAAAGTACATCACTTTAATGTTATGTTAACTGTAATGCAGCCTTTAAAACCAGGAAAAGACACCATTTATGTCATATCACGATATGACGATATCCAAAATCTAAGACGATATCTAGTCTCATATCACGATATCAATATAATATCCATAGGGGAGTGTATAAATTGCAGCATATATTGCCCAGCCCTATGTTTTAATATGTTTGAAATATTGCACTTCTACTTACTGTGGAAAAAAAGGATATAAAAAGTATATAGTCAAATCGAAAGCTGGAAATCTTTTCTTTGGCTTTTTATTGCTTTTTTCCAACATTATTGTTGCTTTTTTTTTCACCGAGTTTTAATCTGCCAGCTGTCAAGATCAGGAACAGTGGTTGTGTCATTTAACTTGTCTCTGCTTATCTGTTCTTGTTCTATGCCCATGTGTTGTATTGTTGTGGCTTATCTCGTGTTTTCTCTGGAACCGCCTCACACCCTCTCGTCTGTAAAAAAAAAAAATCCCCTGCTTTTGTCTGTGCCAAAAACCAAGTTCGACACAGCGCCGCAGGGTGTAAGGATCGGGGGGTGGAGGAGGGTGGAGTGTCATGGGTGTTGATTTCTGCTGAGCATCTGCCAGGAGGCCCCATGGAGGGGCGGAGGGGGGGTTTGCTCCTTTTGCTTTGGAGAATTTGAGTTATTTGATAACTGGTAAAGCACAGCAGGCATGATGGGTTTCTGGGTTAGTAAAATTGAGAGATTGAAAGGCTAAGGACCCAAATGTTGGAACTCATCGGTTCATCTCTGTGCTACTCCAGACTTAGACAACAGGTGGCAGCATTTCACCTTTATTTTCCTGTGTGTCTGTGTGTGTGTGTGTGTGTGTGTGTGTCTGTCTCTGTGTGTGTGTGTGTGTCTCTCTGTCTGTGTGTCTATATGTGTGTCTCTGTGTCTGTATGTGTCTGTGTGTGTGTGTGTGTGTGTGTATCTGTTTGTGTGTGTGTGTGTGTGTGTGTGTGTGTTTGTATGTGTCTCTGTGTCTGTGTGTGTCTGTTGATCTGTGTGTGTGTGTGTGTGTGTGTCTGTGTGTGTTGTGCAGAAACCAGGAAATACTGTTTTTAGTTTAGTTTTGAGTCTCCAAAGTACACTTTGGAAAGTAATTACCAGTAGGTACCTTTTGGCTCAGTAGAAAGAGCAGATACACAATGAAATGACCAAAACTGTGATACCAAAAAAAACTGTTACTGTTCCATATGAACATATGCATATCCATTTCTTTTTATAATCCTAAAATCCTTTGCACCCTTTTTTCCATCATTTCTCATTGCAACCAGTGATCAGTACGGTAACGTACAGCAGACCTGACCCCTGCAGCCTCTGTGCTGCTTCCATCTGCTGGTTCATGGAAGTACTGCGAGTACATGAATGGATCCACTGCAGGGCCAAAAGTATGTGGACATCTGAACATTAACACCCATACGTGACGAAAACACTCCAGTTCCTCCCAAAGGTGTTGGATTGGCTTGTGCAGGCCTGTAATGTTCTTCCACACCAGACTGGGAAACCCATTTCTGCGTGGACCTGGCTGTCGCTGTGATGGAAACCGTTCCCTTATCCACTCCCTCACTATTCCCTAGCTAGTGTTTATTAAATAGTAGGGATGCACCGAATCCAGATTTTTCGGGTTCGGCCGAATACCTGAATCCACTGGTTAAGATTCTGCCGAAACCGAATACTGAATCCTCCTCCCATCTTCAGTCCATGAACACAGTAAACTCATGAATGAAGTAAACGACGTCCCCAGCAGTGTATTTTTCATTTTATTTACCTGAAATTGCTGCATTCTGGCTGCTGTCTGGAGATTCCTTCATGCACAACTATTCTTTCGTACGTTTCATACGCACATGTCTTAACAGCGGCCATGTTGTGTATAGTTTAGGGCCCTCGCCACCACGAGACAAATCGGCATTGCTAATTGAACATGTAGCTGGACTTGAATGGCCTTCTTTTGACTGAAAGTACTGCCAAACTACACTTCTTCTGCTCAAGAGTTCCATTTCCACTTTCTCACAGCCTACTGCAGTGAACGCTCCACCTACGGAAACACCTTCCCGTGATCAACGGCGGCGTCATTACGTCGACCAGCGTAGCGCGCGTAACGCAAGCGTAGGGTTCGGTTCGGTGGGAAAAAAATTTCGGCAGAAACCCAACCCTGTCAAAAAGCCCAATATTCGTGCACCCCTGGTAAATGGGGAACTATATCGGCCAAACCAGATGTCGGACACCGAAGGCATCGTTGCGTACCGGTTGGTTGGTGTGGCGGCGGGCGCACCCGGCATCATGTAAACAAACCCAAACTAAAATCCTTCTAATACGTCCCTGGAACAAACCGAGCACCCAGGAGAATATTGAAGGTTGTGTATTATATACAGTATGTTGCATGTTAAAAAGCGAAAGCCCGCTCCATTTTTCCTTTTTAAATTTTCCGCGGTGACTTCTGCTTGTTCTTCTCCTCCTCCGTGAAAAAGTAAAATGTAGGCTACATCGTATGTACTCTCACATTAGCTGTGCATTGCGGGTATTTTATAGTGGACTATATAGTGAATGAAATGAACTGCAGAGAATTTGAATACCGCTACAAAACGACAAACTGTTAAACAACATTTCCATGATAGGGAACGGTTTCCGACACAGCTTTTGTCACGTGGAAACAGGAAATGGTCTCAATATGGAGAAGGAAAAGAAAATCCTCAAGTTAGTTTTTCAGAAAGGAGGGCGGGACCTAGTGTGGATCGACACAGATGTCCCACCAAAACGAGTTCCTTCCCGAGACTATTTTGCAAAGCCACCGTCGCTGCGTCTGGAGCTTAGCGCCGTCCAAAACGAATGTGATTGGTGTAAAAAAAAAAAAAAAAACCAGAGCGTTATGTCCGAGCCTGTCTCCAGCGCTTCCTCCAGCAGGTTGTCGACTGTGTGGTTTGGAATGAAAGGTAAAAAACCTTCTCGACGACGTAGTTAAGGCGGCAGGCGTGTGTTGCTTAGGCGGCCGCCTTAACTGCAAAGTGCTGCGGGAAACCCTGGTCTGGCAACGCGAGACAAGACGGTACCCGACAAGTTAGTGCTGTTGTAAGATGCCCATTTCCCCTTCAGGAATCCTCTATATATCATGCTGTATATCTGAAATGAATACCCTTCCTTTTCATTTCTGTAGTTTTGCATTTGTTTCAGGATCCATCTACTTCTCTGGCTGTTTCATAACATTGTAGAAGCCCAATATTTCCTCCTTAATTCTGCCAGACACTGACAAACATCGTACCAGAACACATGAACCCACAGTCTAATCATTGAGTTCCCCCACCACTGTGTTATGGTTGAAGAACATACATGGTGTAGCGTGTGAAATGTGGGGTGTCCCCTGAGGAGAACCGAGAGAGAAACACGATACAGCCATTAAACGGAGAGACAAAGAAGCTGCCGGGCCTGAGAAAAACGCCAGCAGAAACATTAGCTCCTGTCATCCTGGACCTTTTTTCTTTCTTTTATGAGATAATAAAAGACTTGTAGATGAGAAGAAGAGCGATGGAGGCTTTCATGTCCCAACAAAGAGGTTAAATGAGGCGAGGAAAGTGGATGACAAATGCCTGTAAAAGTTTGTTAACTTTTAAGTAGGTGGTCGGTGCGATTACCGTCTTGTGTGCGACAAGTTGTAAAGATGGAAAGGCAACTAATCAACTGTGTGATTATATACCGGGGACAGGTATATGAGCTCTAGAAGCCCCAAATATGGAAATGTTTTAATCAATTAAAACACGACAGTCTTACCAAGAGCTCAAAAGTCTTTCAACTGAATTCAGAGAGATGTATTTTTTTTATTTATTTTTTTATTTGCAGGTCTGAGAAAGTTAAACACACACACACACACAAACACACACACTCATAAGTCCCCCGACAGTCTTGCAGCTCTGGAGGAATCTGGTCGGCGATTAGTTGAGGTCGGGGAGATTTAGACACTCACAGCTGCAATTTATACACTCCCCTCTTTCTTTTCACCTCTTGTTCTGTCTCTCTCTCTTACCCCGGTATCCTAAAATGCTCTATGACAACGTAGCTCCTTCTCTTTATTCTGCAGAAGTACTATGTGCCCCTGTATCTCTGGTCTGGCGCTGATGAGTGGTTAAAGAGGAAGTAGACATAACATTCCCGCTGGAGCGTTAATGTGCAGCTGAAGTACTGGAATGTTGTGTGTGTGTGTGTGTGTGTGTGTGTGTGTGTGTGTGTGTGTGTGTGTGTGTGTGTGTGTGTGTGTGTGTGTGTGGGTGCACGTGCATGCGTGCGTGTGTGTGTACACGTGCGTGTGTGTGTGTTTTTGTGTATGTGTGTGTGTGTGTGTGTGTGTGTGTGCATGCGTGTCAGCTGTGCAGAAAACAAGAAATACCGTTCTTAGTAGTCTTGAGTTTCCAAAGTACACTTTTCCTTGGTTTTATATTTATTGTCTTTCTTTTCTTGTGTGTGTGTGTCTGTGTGTGTGTGTCTGTGTGTGATACTCCAAAATGAAAAGCACCAGGGGCCCTTCATGAACTGACATTCACAAACTCACTGAAGCACAATGCCGTGGTGTGTTTACTTACCCTGCTCGTGGCCCTGTGCAGGTCAGAGCAGCTGACAGCTGACAGCGATGAAAAGTTGTTGGACGCACAGCGAGAGGGCTAACATGCGTGTGGAACAGGCCGCAGGGCATGTATGTTCCTTATTGACTAGCGTGTTGAACATGCAAATGGGTTTCACCTTTTTTTTTATATATATATTTAAAATCCAGATGTCTGTAGAAATGGATCTGTAGCTTGTTCCTTCTCTCTCAGGTCATTTTTTTAATGTCAAAAATATCCACATTCTTTAAAGGAAATGTGATCAACTCCCAATTTCTCATCTCATGCTTCTGATTCATGTGATGCTTTTTATTCTGCTGCTGTAGAGGAAGGAAGGAAGAAAGCAAGAAAGAAAGAAAGAAAGGAAAAAGCTTCATGGCACAATCGGCATAGGCAAAAAAAAGAGAGAAAACAAACTAGACAGGAAGTCTCGCTCTCCCCCAAACACACTCTCTGTAATTGCTTTTGGTAATTACAGCAAGACTGAGGCGTATATGAGCCGTTCTGTTATTTGTCGGTGCTCTCTGCTGTACAGTTTTCATATCCATGCTTTGTTTCTGTATGAAAATCCCACCATTGTCTAGTCAGAACGTAGTGAAGGCTGAGGTTCTCAAAGGTCACCCGTATTCACTTCATGTTTTTAAAGTAGCGCAAATCAGTTAAGATCATTTCCAACTTGATTTATTTTTTGTGTTTATTTATTTCTTTTGTCCCACATTTTCTCCCCACGCATCCAAAAGTTCTGTTAGTTGCTGCAGGAACTTTTTTATTTTATTTTTTTTTACCACGCTGGGCATTCACTCTGTCCCTTTGCAGATCGCTCCCTGACAAATCTTTTTGGTCACTTTTTTCAGTTTTTTTTTCTCACTTTTTTGGTCACTTTTTTTTAACAAGTTTTTGTCACCTCTGGCAATGTTATTTATTTGTTGTCACTTTTTCCGATTCTTTTTGGTCACTTTTTTCAGTGTTTACCAAAAAAAAAAAAAAAAGGTTTTGTCAATTTCTTATCTGCGATTTTGTAGCTTTTTCCAACATTTGTCACTTTTTCAACGTTCTTTTGTCATAGTTCTGACATAGGAGGGCTAAGACGAGTGTAAAAGCCTCCTTCCTAAAAGGTTCATCGAGTTAACAGTCACTTGATTAAACTGTTAAATGGGCTTTGGGAGAGAGCTGATCCACCGACTGGTTGTAGACCTCTCTGCACCAGCTGGCTTTCACACGCTCCCCACAGCATCCAGTCGGGAGGACTTGGCTCCTCTTTTCCTGTTCAGTGTCCGGGCAGAATGAGCACATATGCTGACAGCGGTAGCCGCGTTGTATGAATGCCCACATTTTTCAAACTGTGGCAGTTTCCAACCCCTTCAAATGTCATGCAGCGTGGGCGTGGGAGGTCTGAGGGCTGGAATGTGCAACAGCTGGATGTCCTCGCTTGGTGGATGAGGTGGGTAGCTGGATGATGGGGGACACACACAGGCAGCGCTGGAAGAAGCAATCAGATCCTTTTACTTCAGTAAAAGTACTAACGCCACACTGTTAAAAGTCCAGCACTGACAATGTTACGTAGGTAAAAGTGTGTAAGTATCATCAGGAACATGTACTTGAAGTATTAGTAGTAAAAATCCTCACATTTTAGAAACTCAAATAAGTCAAAAAAAGGGTCATTATCGAAAACTATATATTGTTTGCTAGCTTCATTTATAATAAAACATCAGATTTTATAAACTACATGTGTTCTGTGCGCAGACATCTTAATGTGTAAAGTAACTAGTAACTAAAGCTGTAACAGATGAATGTAGTAGAGTAACTAAAGTAACTAGTAACTAAAGCTGTAACAGATGAATGTAGCGGAGTAACTAAAGTAACTAGTAACTAAAGCTGTAACAGATGAATGTAGTGGAGTAACTAAAGTAACTAGTAACTAAAGCTGTAACAGATGAATGTAGTGGAGTAACTAAAGTAACTAGTAACTAAAGCTGTAACAGATGAATGTAGTGGAGTAACTTAAGTAACTAGTAACTAAAGCTGTAACAGATGAATGTAGCGGAGTAACTAAAGTAACTAGTAACTAAAGCTGTAACAGATGAATGTAGTGGAGTAACTAAAGTAACTAGTAACTAAAGCTGTAACAGATGAATGTAGTGGAGTAAAAAGTCCAATATTTCTCTCTGATATGTAGCAGAGTAGAAGTAGAAAGTGGCATGAAAAGAAAAGACTCAAGTAAAGTACAAGTACCTCAACATTTGGACTTAAGTACAGTACTGGAGTAAATGTACCTAGTTACATTCCAGCGCTGCACACAGGCCGTGTGGAGGAGGAGGAGGGTGTGGGGGGATCCCTTTGTTTTTCTCCCATCTGTGAGAACCTGGGTGTGGTACATTTTCCGAGGCTGTTCTCCGATGAGTTGATGAGGTCGCTCCCCCGGGAGGGGAGCTCCGATCCGATCTGCCCCTCACTTTGTCAGCTGCTGTCTTTCGTTCATCCCTCGCTCACTGTTCGCTGCTGCTCTTCTTTCTTCCCCTACGCTATGTCAAAAAAAAGACATCACGCAGTTTGTAGCGCGGCCGTTTCACACACTGAGCCCCAGTTTTAACGATCTGAGCGCACGGTGTGAAGCGCCTGGCGCAGGTGTGTTTAGGGCGTGTCCGAATCCACTTTTGCTAGTTTGACGGCAGAAGAAAGGGTCCTGTGCGCCGGGCGCCTGGTTCTAAAGGGTTGTACTTAGTGTCCTCATTAATCAGAGGTGTGTTTTGGGCGTAACATGCAATCAACCAATCAGAGATCATCTCCCATTCCCTTTAAAAGCCAGGCACGTTTGGATCTTAGCGCATTGCTATTATGATGGAGGATTTGCACCGGAATATTGTTATATGTAATCTTCTGCAATATTTGTGTGTTGCTGTGCGTCCCTGTGTGTGTGTGTGTGTGTGTGTGTGTAACAAGCATAGTGTGCGCGCTGCTGTGCACGAGCCTAGGAGCATTTTACTAATGCTCTGTTAAAATAACAATGAAATGCTGCGTTATTGACTTTAGACCAGGTTTTTGTTGGTCAATGGCGTGATCAGAACACTTCCCGCTGCCTCAAGATAGAAATATTCCCCAGAATGCACCTGAACACACCTCCCTGTAAGACCAGCACGGCCATGGGCGCACAGATAGATGCAAGGTGCATTTGCTATTTAAATGACGCGGGCGCTGGACGGGATATTGAGAAGTGCGTCGGTCTTAGACTAGCAAAGACACCGGCGTCAGGCTTTGCCGGGTGCAAGACAGGGCCCAATATCACATGTTACTGTTTGGGTGTTTCCAGTCTTGTAAAGTACTTGAAGGGCAGTACTTGAGTAAAAGTATCTCATCAGAAAATGACTTGGAAGTGAAAATCACCTTTTAGAATATGACTTGAGTAAAAGTCTTAAATTATCTGAAATGTACTGTACTTTAGTATCAAAAATAATTTTCTGATATTAAATGTACTTCATTTTCAAAAGTAAAAGCCAAGATCAAACTTTGGTTATGAACTTTATTCTGGCTTCCTTATTGTAATCCGCACCTTCTTAAAACGTCAAACTCGAAGAGAAAAACAGAAGAATTTAAATTTTAGAATCTTTCAGAAACATTTCTCGCAAGTAACGAAGACGCTGAGGGGAAATGTATTGGAGAAAGAGTGAAAGTTTCCTGAAATATAAATAAAGTACAGATACGTGAAAATTCTACTTAAGTACAGTAACGTTACATTGCAACACTGTGTATTGCCTATCTAACCTTATGACCCCGCCCCCCCAGGTAGGTAACCACAGCTCTACTCTTCCCCTCACTTTGCTTATTATTACTTTTATTCTAATACATGCATTTTCTACCACACTTACCCATGAAACCTAACCTCTCTGTTGCCCTTATTTTAAGACACGGAGTAAACTCCGTTTAGACCTACAGTAAACTTCTTACTGTTTTTTTTTTTTTAAATACTTTATTTATACTGATAAATAGGGAGGCTGCAGTTCAGCATGTTCCTTTTGATTCTTGCCCATTTTGATACGCATTGGCAACTTGGAATTTAGACACTGAGCCCAATGTGAACCAAACCTCTTTATTATGGCCTATATTTGTTTCAAAAACTCCATGTTTCCCTCCCCAAGGTTATTTCCGTGCAGGACGGGCATGTGGTTGCATGCTTTTTTTTCTTCTCTCCATGCCGCAGAGAAGGTCTTAGTGGACCCACTCATCAACTCACACAGAGGGAGGAGTTTGAGTGTGCGTTGGGGCAACTTGGAGTAACCAATGGCATCCATCATCAGTGTAGCAAGCCAGCCTCTGCACTTTGGGTCTCCCCCCCTGTCCATGCAAGTGCTTTTTTATGAGTTTGCAAGCACTGGGAGATCTAGAGGGAGGGTCTCTGAGTGCAAGCAGAGTTTTTATGTCTTGGTTTTCATTCAGTGGATGCTCAGTGGCCCTTTGAGCAGCTTGGATTTAACTGTTGACCGGCTGGCTAACAGGTGGCCCTTTGGGGGATACAGTGAGAGCACTGTGTGGGAGCGCTGCTGCACGCTGAGACATTTTGGAGGACCGTTAGCCCGGAGCCAGCAGCAATGTCGAGGAGGATCCAGACGGGGTTGCTTCTCCTGGTTCTCTGTGCCGGGAGCTTGGACGCCTGGTGGTGGAACAAAGCTCCGGAGGCCACCACGGAGGCCCCGGCGGACAAGACGACGCCGGCAGGAACGACGGCCGCCGCCGTGACCACTGACATCACGCCGAAGAAGGAAGAGGAGGAGGAGGATGACAACTTGTCCGGGGTCGGGGAAGAAATCCTCAACGTGGCCACGGGAATCCGTAAGTTGGTCGAGGCGTGGGACGCAACCCCGGCCCCGACCGCCAGGACTACTAACGGAGGACTGACAGAGAAGGTGGAGAGCGCTAACCCTAACACCACGGGTAATGCAAACGGGTTCAGAGGGGAGAGGGCGGAGGGGGGGTCTGGGATCCGGGTAGGGGACGGGGATGGGTCAGGATTTGATCTCGGGTCAGATGCAGAGTCAGTTTTGAAAGATGATAAAGTCCCGGCTATCAATTTAATCAGAATTCTAGCCGATGTTCCTAAAACCAATGAGACTGTTGAGGGCGTTACGGATTCCTCGCTAACCCCCCCCGCTAGTCGCCTCAGTGGTTCCGACCCACCTTGTCTCTCCGTGCCTTCCCATTGGCCCATTTGCAAGCGGCCCAAGTTTTTCACGCTGCCCAACTCTTTCAACCACACATCTGTGGAGGAGGTGGGGGCGGTCCTACAGGAGTGGGCGTGGCTCGCGCGGGCGGGGTGTCACCACAGCGCCGAGTGGTTCCTCTGCCTCCTGCTGGTGCCTGGGTGCCCGTCACCGGCCGCGCCCCCGAACCTGCCCTGCCGCAGCTTCTGCCACGTGCTGCAGGACCGCTGCTGGACGTCCCTGGAAAACGGGCGCCTCCCGGTCGAGTGTCACCTCCTGCCCGAAAGAGCGCAGGAGCGCGGGCGTCCTGCGTGCGCGTCGATTAGTAACCTGAAAGGTAACCCCAGCGGGTTAGAATGTATCCTGTCTGCTGATACATTTTGAATCCCATGTCCCGTCACTTTTTCTGTCGATTGTTTTAAGCGTTAGTCTGTGTGTTTGTGCGGTGTTTGTTTTTTTATGGTAACACGTGTCCGAGTGCATTGTCGCTTGTTCGGGGTCTCACGATTCACTTTAAATGATGATTTTTGCATGTTTTTGCCATTTCTTTTTTATGCAATTACAAGGACTTTACGTTACAGCTGACGAAATGTTTGAACTGCAAATGTTCTACTTCTGAGCAACCTTTTGGCACATTTCTTTAACCTGCAGGGACTCCAACGATTTAGTGGTACACTACTATGACATTTTCACAAAAAACATGCAGCAGAACCAGAGATATCATCTTTTTATTTGAATTTCACACATTCTTCTTACTTGTCAAAACCTGCCGTCCACATTATCCACAATTCAGCTCGGCCGCTGACCGTTGAGTCGGAGATTAGCAGCAGGCTCCAGAGGTCTGGTAGGGTTCTTTACAACGTCGCAACCTCAGATTTCTTTTATTTTCAAACTCGTAGTCTTCAGACCCAACCCACGCGAGCTGGTGGACCTCCCACCCTTAAGCCAAGTCCATTAAACGAGCAAACATGTCAGCTTTCATTGTCGTCAAAGTTACATTTGCAGTTGCAGACTGATTGGACGGTCGATAAAAAGCCGACTGAGACGAATGCTCTAACTCAGTGGTTCTCAAGCTTTTTTCAATAAAGTCCCCCCTTTGAACAGTGTTTTTAAGCCATGAAACCCTAACCAGTGCAAATTATTTTTGGTAGAACAAAAAAAAGTCTCTATAAAGAGGAAGAATACAGCGATGTCAGCGCTAGATTTACTAAACAACAGCCTTGGACCTGGAACACATTTAAATGCTGATGAAAAATAAACGACAAACCTTTGAAAAAGACCGTAGAAAGAAGACCGTAGAAGTAACTACAGCCTTGGAACTGAAAAACATTTAGCAAAAAAATGTCCCGTACCCCCTGCAGTCCTCCAAAGTACCCCTAGGGGGACACGCACCCCCATTTGAGAAACGCTCATGTTTCAAGTCTCTGCAAGTTGAATATCCAAGACGTGCATTGGACCGAATGATGCCTGGAAGGTGGGACATGGTTGCCAATAATGTAAAGTCTAAACAATCTGCAACAAATGGGTTGAAACATGCAAAAACCAGCGGTGTTATCGTTGCAGTCGTCGCTGCTGTTGTCGTGCTGCTTTCTGTCCACTTGCACGTGCCCCGAGGAAAAAGAACGCATGACGCAACACCTGAGTTCACGTCACTGTCCCAGGCTGCATGCCGCCTCCATGTGATTGTCTTGCCGATCTGTAAAAGCACCGTTTTTTTTGGACAGCAACGTAACTTTGTAGCTTGTTTTATGTTATTTATGTTGTATTTCGGCAAAGCTGAATGTGAAGACCAAACTAACTAAAAATGCATTCCGGAATATTCCGCTTAGTACATGATTACGTGAATCCAAACCCACTTAACCCTCGTGTTGTCTTCCCGTACACCAGGAACTTGTTTTCCTTCCGGGTCAAAATTCAAAATTAACTTTTTTTTTGGCTCTTTCCCCTGATGCTTTTGACAGTTTTTGTCACTTTTTCCAACGCTTTTTTTTAATTCATAGTCAATAAACCTAATTTAAATGACATTAAACCTAATTTTTTAGTTAAAAAAAAGCAGAAATGATGAATTATTTTGACTAATAGTTAAGATCAGTGGATGTTGAGTGAATCACAGACTGCTTTATGTCAGAGTTCAGTCAGGAGAGAGTTTTAAGACCATTTTAAATTATTTTTTCAAATGCTATGAAATTGAATGAAACGCCCAACATTCAGTGGAAGTTTTCATTAATTTTACCTGCGAAGAACGTTGGATGGGTCCCATACAACATACATGCATGTATCCAAGTTATTTTTCGGCAATTGGGTTGTAAGAAACCCATATTTCGGATTTTAAACAAACTTTGAAGATGGGTCAAATTTGACCTGAGGACAACAGGCGGAGGGTTAAAATGACTTTCTATATTGAATCAAAGGTCTCTAAGTCCATTTATATTAAGAAAAGCATAGAAAAAGCATTTGATTTACACAGTTAAGAAGTATTTCCCCCCCCCCGGGTATAAACCCTTAAGACAGGAAATGCTCCAGAGGCCCATGTCCAGCCTGTTAGCGGCGCCATAAATTGTGCAGTCTTCATCAGCGGAGGTTTGTTGCTGCATGGACTCTTCTTTCAGGGGTTAACAGTATGACCTTAAAACATGAAGCCATCTTTAGAATGCATTTTTCCCACAGGGATATTTAATGCAAATCTCATGGGTTAAAGTGGCAGTTAGTTTTGTTATTTTCCATGTGCCACAAGTGAGGCTCTTGTTTGGATAACCTTTAAACTCCGATACAAGCCATACTGTTGAACACAGTGTTAACTTCTACTATCTGTACAGTCCTTACGTATGCATGTGCTGCAGAATTGAGATTTTCCCTGAATTATAATGATCAAGATGTAGTGAAAGTGGCTTCCTAAATGGGACCCTTTTTTTACATTATACAGTACAGGATGTGAGGCATCGACGTGTTTGTCGTTAGACTGTTTTTTATTGGGTGTGGATTTTCCAAACACCTGCGTTGGCTACCTCGTTCATTAACCAATGCACACACAAGAAAAGGAAGAGGGAGAAATGGGACGTTTAGGGTCTTGTAAGCTAATTATTTTCCAGCAGACATGGTGTACAACAACATTTAACTTCTCTCACTTGATTTTATGGACATTATGTATAATCCGAGAATCCGAGAGGGACCTATTTGTTCTATATATTGCATATAATCAGTCACCTGATTTAGGTTTTAACCCTGCTTTTGTCCTTTGTTCCTCTTTTTAAGTTTAATTCACAGTTTATTAATACATACACAGGGAGAGACACACACACACACACACACACAGATACGCAGAGAGAGACACAGACACACACACACACACACACACACACACACACACACACACACACACACACACACACAGACAGAGACAAATACAGAGACACACAGACTGAGAGACACAGAGAGAGACACACACACACACACACACAGACACACACGCACACAGACACACACACAGACAGAGACAAATACAGAGACAGACAGACTAAGAGACACAGACACACACACACAGACACACACACACACACACACACAGACACACACGCACACAGACACACACACAGACAGAGACAAATACAGAGACACAGACAGACTAAGAGACACAGACACACACACAGACACACACACAGAGACACAGACAGAGAGACAAATACAGAGACACACACACAGACACACACACACACAGAGACACAGACAGAGAGACAAATACAGAGACACACACACACACACACACAGACTGAGAGACACAGACAGACACACACACAGAGGCACACACGCACACAGACAGAGACAAATACAGAGACACACACACACAGACTGAGAGACACAGATACACACACAGATAGAGACACACACACACAGAGATAGAGAGACATGGTTCCAAAAAATGTAAATGGTTTTTAAAACCTTTTTCCTTTCATGTTTATTTGAAAAGGGACAGATGCTTAGCCATAGACATTTGTATACAGCATCACAGCGTTCAAAGCTATTGCTAGTTTCCAATGGCCGTCCCTAGAAGGGCTTTAAGACAGTCATGATACCAAACACTACGTACATAAAGCAATACATAAAGCACATAACACATACATCAAACTAGTGGTAACAAGTCGGAATGAAGTTGGCTATGAAGATGCAACCCAGAATCGGGTGATGATCTGTACTTTATGTTTTAGAAACGGGTAAAACAGACGGAGGACAACACAAGGTTTGATTGTAATAATTGTTCCTACATGCAGCATAAGTCTGGTTGGACAATAATTACTCTATTTGCTTCTGTCAACTCCTGCTCTTGCATGCCCCGTCACACATTTCTGTCCTGGGTTATCTGCTTGGCATCATATTTCACAATTTCTGATCAGCATTGGCGTTGGAATTCTGTGTGGATTTCGAGGCGAATGCTGTTTGAGCTTCTAGAGTCGCAAAGAGGGGGGAACAATTGGACCGTCTGTGGCGGGGAGGATGGGCAGCGGATGGCATTTATGATCGCGCCTGTGGGTGGGAAAGTGGTCTCCCCTGAAGAAAAGAGTGTCGCGATTGTGTGCTCGGTTCGGGGAGAAAAGGGCAACGGTGTCGCGGCGAGTAACAAGAGAGCCTTGTGATTGGGATGAGACTGGGCGGCTCGACGTCTCCACCAGGGGTCAGAGGGCACGGCCAGTCCCCTACCCTCTCTGACCAGTAACACTTGATGGGCGGTAATTAGGCGCATGTGCCAACCGTTAACCCTCCCTCCTCAAATCTGACCCATTTTCAAAACGTTTCTATATCAGAAATATGGGTTTCTTTCAACCAAATTTTAAAACAAAATAACGTGGATGGTTCCGAATTAATTTTTTTACATTTTGACCCAGAAAAACAAAAAGTTGCATGGTCGACGGGGAAGACTAGCCTAGAAATCTAGACGCACCCTAGCGGCGGCAAATGTAATTTGCAGCCAGGGCCAGTCTAGCAACTTGGCTTGTGAGCTGGAAAAACAAACTCTGGTCAGGCCAATCACATCATGTATAGAGTCGGTGGGCGGGGCTTATGGCTGCTGCAGCTGGCGAACAGCGATCTTTCGAAATCGGCTTTGCGACTCTGGAAGACTTGGAGTTGAGCTTTTCTTTGAGAAAAGAACAAAGAACTAGCCGGACAAGCCAGACCCACATCCAGATGTTGGGTCTGGGAACTCACCATTGGCAGGGCTCAATCCGAGGGGCGGGATAAACGGTTGTCTTTCAAATTCCCTCTGCACGCAATAGGATAGCGCTACAACCAGGAAGAGCAACGCTAGTTGATAGATTCAGCTTTAAACTGCGAACACATCTTCCTTTTTTAAGAATGACTTCAGAGCCGTTCTAGGCTAGGGGAAGACAACACAAGGGTTAAAAGCTGAGCAGAGACGGAGACTGGGACAAAGTGTGAGAGGGACTTTTGTGCGAGCGGGAATGAGCCACTCTTTAAAGGAAAAGTGGTCCACAGTCAGTTCGTGAAAAACCCTTTAAACGCTTTAAGCTGCTTATTGGGCCAATTTACAATGAAAAGGGTGATCATGAGTCAGAGTCCTTCCTGTTTGCCTGGACATTTTTGCTCCATTTCCAGTTAGTTAGTGGTGAGCTGCTCGCGGCTGCTGCAGCCATGGCAACGGCAGCGAAGGCGGAAAACAGTGCGAGAGAGAGCACAAAAGGAAACTGCAAAGGAGGAGCTCACCCATTTTAACATGCACGCTAAGAAATAAATCCATAAAATAACAGAAAAAGTTCTGTCTGCTCATTAATCCGGACTTTGTCCCATAATTTAAAAACAGAAATTTGGTGAGTAGCTGCAGTAAAAATACAGAACATTTTCTGTTATTTAAAATTCTCTCATACAAAGCTGCTCAGTTAGTAAAGAAATTAAATCTGTTCTTTAATTTATTCAAAGCCTCTTTTTTTTAAGCCCTTTTGACGCTTGTGGTGATGCCCTTTCCTACGCTTTTAAAAATCTTTTTTGGCGCTTTTGACTCTTGGTAATCCAAGTGCTGGTTAATAATTTACGATAATGGTGTAATTGTCGGGGGGAAGCTAAAAAGTCCCATGATGCAATTTGAAATGTAAATGAACAGAAATACAACCGTAAATCGTGTTCTATGGACAATTTCTGTTAAAATATACAGTCAAACAACTGTCGATACACGGATATTTCTTAGAGTGTAGTCTACTAGTCATCAGGCGTACTAGTAAGCTTGTAGAACAGTTATAGAACGTCTTAACGTTTGGGCTTTGAGATTTGAGTTTTTTTTAAGACGCCAAACAGTGGCGTGGCCTTGAGCCGGGACCAGGCTCAAGGCCGGGGCATTAGCTGTATAAACAAGTCGCCCAAATTAACATCAATGCTGTCGACACATCTGGGACCGACAGACGCTCCATATTCATGCTCCATCTTGAAATACGTTAGCCGGTAAGTGACATACAGGACATACTGCTCCGCCTTTCGCTTTTACGCTGTCACATGATAAACTCCCAAGGTGCTGCTAATGCTGCTAATGGGTATCGTAGCTTCCCGGCCCCGGCAAGTTTGAAGAAGGAAACATGGAGGACCACACGTATTCAAAATCACAATTTCAGGAACAGGAGTCTTCTTCTTCTTCGCCCAGAAAAAGAAAAAGGAGATTGAAAAGAGCAAGAGGCTCATAAAAAAGAGTGAAGGCTACCGTAGCTGTAATACCTACTTTGAACTGCGTGGCGTGAGAGAGTTGATTTCGACATATGATCTCAACGCTAGATGGGAGAAATTCCCACACATTGGACCTTTTAATGCCCATTTTGAATGTAAAGTCGCGAAAAGTCCGAAAACTTTCAGACCGGATGTGTCCGGAACGGTGTCCGAACATGGAACATCCCAACATCCCAACAGACAAGGGGTGTCATTCTCCTTATCTAACTCACAGCAAAAAAAAGCTAGTAAATGTTTTTTCCCCAAATTCTTTAATCATTTCTTTATTAGGGAGACACTATGAGGTTACTCTGTGGAAAGTGTCCAGCGTTTATTGGAGCTCGACCCTTACTGAAGACGAGAAATCATGGTTACCGTTTAGACATTTCTTGCGATTTCCCCCAACCAATCATAACTTTTAATCCAGTGTTTAGAAAAAAAAAAAGAAATGTAAAGAATAAAGTGTTAAAAAAAGCCCCCCCCCCCAATAAAAACAGGAAAGTATGCACACATTCCATCAGCAGCTTATAGTTGATGGTATCTGTTGCAGCTTTCATTTCTCCACACTGCCCGAATACATTCTTCACACAGCAACAACATTTCATTTGGACTGCAGCCAAGAAACCAGACAATTTCACAGCTTAAGAAAATGCTGGATGAGAACAAAAAAAAAACACCACCACCACCACCCGTGTGATGTAATCTGAACTCCTCACTGATCCCCCCCCCCCCACCCCATCAGTCAGTCAGGATTAATTTGCTCTGCGTTGATTTAAACGTGGATTAAAGTGTGGCCGTGGAGCAGAGGGAAGCCGCGGATGTCACAGCTGCGTCGCCTCCGTTTTGAAGTGTTGACTGACGCCACTCGGCTTCTCGGAGGCGTGAAGTCCAGTTGGTTTTCGGTCTCGAGAGGTTCAACTACAGCTGGGGGGTGTTAATGGTTGAACCCGCTGGTTTAACTGGCATGTTTGGTGTCAGAAAGAGACACTGAGGACTTAACATTTCTGTTTCTTAAGTAGGGCAGGGGTATCGAGTTCTATATTCTTTAGGCACCGACCAAAATTGCCTTGGTTAACCGCAAACCCCTACTCTAGTAGGTAAGGGCTCCTGCACACTGGCTGCGTGGCGTGAGCGTGTCATCTGCGTGGCGTGTCCGTTTTTATTTCGGCTCCCATGTTAACCGGTTAGAGCTTGCACGCTGCCTGCGTGACACGTGCGTCTCAGGCGCGGACCGCACCGAAAACGCAACTATTTTTCACGCGACACGCAAGCGTGTTGGAAGAATTTCCAGGGAAAAGATTTTATGTCATTTTGACACGACTACATTTAATAAATGACATGTTGATGTTTGAAAGTCTTTAGGTTTTGACATAAATGCAGATATAAATGTCATTTAAAAAAATAATAAATAATTATTGATTTTCAAATACTGCACCTGTCAATACAGAACCAAATATTCTGGAGCCTATTTTGCCGTCAATACTGCTGAAATTGTCTTTGCTGTTATCAAATCAGTATATGTTTATGTTTAACATGAAGTAAACTACTGCTTGAGTGCAGTACATTTCCACAACTCTCTCCTAGGGCTGGGCGATATGGAGAAAATCTGATATCGCGATATTCTTGTCCTAATACCTCGATGTTGATATTGTGGCGATATTATAGGGTTGACAATTGGTGCTTTAACAAAATATCTTCACAATGACATTTAAGATATGTAATCTTCAGTAATGTATAATGTCTGGGTAAAAAAAATAATAGAACAGCTAGAGTAGTCTGGTAACACAGAAAAGTACATCACTACTGTAATGCAGCCTTTAAAACCAGGAAAAGACAACACTTAAGCCATTTACGATATTATGATATCCAAAATCTAAGACAATATCTAGTCTCATATCACGATATCAATATAATATCGATATATTGCCCAGCCCTACTCTCTCCCCATATGTTGAACAAGGGTGACAGCGCCGCGTCAGAAACGTTTCTGGTGTGCAAAGACATAGAAAACGCCACGCAGCCGCCATGCAGCAGAAACACAACAGAATCGCCACGCTCACGCCACGCTCACGCCACGCTCACGCCACGCAGGCAGTGTGCAGGAGGCCTACGCTCGAAAGAGAATGGCAGGGCGCCGTAAGCGAGTGACGTCAGCGCTTACGGCGCTTACGCTTACAGCGTGTGGTCGCGCAAGGAGAGCGAGCGGTAACGGAGAGTAGCGTACGAGTGCCGCTGTGAGGAAAAAGATAGTAAAGATGATGTAAAGTGAGTTAAAAGTGAACAATAAAACGACAAGCTTGAGCTTCTTGTGCAAAGCTGAAGTGACGATTTTATATATATTTTTTAAATAATTTGTTTTGGCATTTAGGCCTTTTATTGTGACAGCTTAGACATGAAAAGGGGAGAGAGATGGGGAATGACTTGCAGGAAAAATTACCGCGGGCCAGAATCGAACCAGCGGCCTCTGCGTCAGCGACGGAGCCTTTATATGATATGCCTGGCGTTAGCCAGGACCAGTCGGGGTCACTTTACTGGCTGTCTCTCAATTAGTTTTTGCGAGTAACCAACTTGGGTACTCTAGCTATATAATTCAATGTGGGTACACGAATGTTGACATAAATTGGTGTTTGGCATCTTAGCATGTTTCCTTAATATCTGATGTAGGGCTGGGCGATACGGAGAAAATCAAATATCACGATATTTTTGACCAAATACCTCGATATTGATACCGCAACGATATTGTAGTGTTGACTATTGGTGCTTTCACAAACTATTACACAATGAGATTTTTGATAAATAATCATCAGTAATGTTGATATAGTGACTAAGTGGGTAAAGGCGAATAATAGAACAGTTACAACAGTCTGGTAAGTTCAGAAAAAGACATCACTTTACTGTAACGCAGCCTTTGAAACCAGGAAAAGACAACACTTATGCCATATTACGATATCCAAAATCTAAGACGATATCTAGTCTCATATCACGATATCGATATATTTCCCAGCTCTAATCTGATTGAAATTGGGGGTCATTTTTGGATTTATTACAGTAAATATATTACATATTGGACCTTTAACTGCTAATGATCAGTACTGGCCCTGAAAAAAACAGTATCAGTCGATCCCTATGAACAACATTGCGTTCCGTCCCATAAACCTCAAACCTACAATCTGAGTCATCGCTTCCTTCGATCAATGAAAAGTGTTTTGGGTCCAGTTTAAAGAGATTCCAAGGGATGCATAATCTGAATTTTGAAGGTATTTTTTGTGCCTCTTTTCTTAATGTTTCTTATCCTTCAGGGAAGCTGTTTTTTTTTTTTTTGCCCCTTGAGAGGCCAGAAGTTAGCACTCCTTAACTTCTGGAGGAATCCCACCAGTCCCACAATGACGTTTCAGGCTGTTTTTTTTAAACTGGCATGTTGGGTCTGTGCAGGCTTTTGGGACTGATGCAGTCTGTGCGCATCCTATCAAAAGTCCCTAATGATCCACTTTCCCATGGACATCTGACAAGCATTTCCTTCCTCTGCCTCCATCTGTCTGTCCGTCTGAGTCTCTCTCCACCGGCAGTATCTTTTTTTTTTTTTTTCGTTCTTCACACGGTAAAACAGGCATTGGGTTTCACCGGGGTTAAATGTTGGAAAATACGGACGTGGCACTTGAAGTAATCCCTCTGTAACAGAATACATGAGGTCATGTCTTATTGGCCCATGCCTTCAGGGCTGTGGAACGTCGCTGTGTGTCGTTCGGCCATACAATTGGCCGTGTTAGCACGGAGAAAGGGGAGGGAGGGGACAGAAGCAGGGTCAGCAGCATGGTCGGTACATGCCAGCTTCCATCTGTGCTTTGGAGAACAGCCAAGTCAAAAAAAAATATAAAAACATCTGGTCACTGACTCGAAGTAAACAGTCTGTGTTGGTAAAATAGTCATATTCAATAGCAGTAACCAAGGGCGTAACTTTGGGTTCCACATAGGGGGGGGGGACTTAATGGGGGAAATTATGTAGAAATGAACTACAAAACAATTGCCTAGTTCGTGTCCTGTTAATCATCTTGCTTGTTTTGCATTTGGTTAACGTGAAAAACAGAAATAAGTTCGGAGCTGGAGACGTGCGATTGCAACTGCGATAGAGAAATTAGAAAAAGTGTGTGTGTGTGTGTGTGTGTGTGTGTGTGTGTGTGTGTGTGTGTGTGTGTGTGTGTGTGTGGGTACTGTATGAAAGGATAGCTTGCAGACATACTGTAGTTGTTGTTCAGGACTGGGCTGTTGAGTGGGAGAGCTGTGGTTTTACTGGATAGCTTCCAGATGTGAATGTGTACACTGTGCACGAAGTCAAACAGGGTCTGGTATAGAATGTCGGAAACAAATTCACATGCTGGTGCAGAAGAAAAGTTTCCCTATTGCCATTATCATTTAAAAAAATTTTTTTTATTCCAGTAGGCCTTTAACGATGATTACATAATTTTCTAATTGTCAATCTTTTTCCATAATCATGCTTTCTTTGTTTAACCAAATTAACCGCTAACATTAGCTAAGGGCTTTAGGCGTGTGACTGGTAATCGATGATGTTGTTTAGATGTGCCAAATTGTAATTATATAAGTAATTATTGATCAGACTATATATTCAAATTATTATTTAAATTGTTAGTTGTTGGTACAACAAAAACAACAAGGGGTATGTTTTATGATGATAATAAAGAGGCATAGTTTACTTCATAGGCTGTGTGTTTGTGTTATTACATTATCTGGGTCAATGACAGCGATATATATACCCAAAAGATGTCTCCTGGGATTCATTCATAACTTTCATTTGTTTAAAAAAGTAATACATAAATACATCTTTTTAAATTTGACTGAAAGAGACTATTATATTATCGCAATTATTTCTGAGACAATTAATTGCGCGGCAACAGTGTTGAATTGTTACAGCTCTGAATTCCACCAACCCAATTTGAGCCGCCTGATTGGTGCAACAGCTGCAGCAGCTGTGTCACTGTGGGATTAACCAATAGCAGGTGCCCTTGGTGGGAAGTGGACCACCCGGCGCGCTCCGGTTGGATTCTATACTCCTACTGCGCTACATTTCAGAGAGAAATATTGTACTTTATGTACTCCACTACATTCCTCTGTTACAGCTTTAGTTACTAGTTACTTTAGTTACTCCACTACATTCCTCTGTTACAGCTTTAGTTACTAGTTACTTTAGTTACTCTACTACATTCATCTGTTACAGCTTTAGTTACTAGTTACTTTAGTTACATTCCTATACTTACTGACTTCATTACATTCATCTTTTCGGTTTCAGCTTTCGTTACTAATTACGCTACATTCCTCTGTTACAGCTTTAGTTACTAGTTACTTTAGTTACTCCACTACATTCATCTGTTACAACTTTAGTTACTAGTTACTTTAGTTACTCCACTACATTCATCTGTTACAACTTTAGTTACTAGTTACTTTACACGTTAAGATTCCTGCACACAAAACACATGTAGTTTATAGCATCTGATGTTTGATTATAAATGAAACTAGCCGACAGTAGAACGGCCTACAAGTCCAGCCATAGGCGTAATTTACTTGGGGGGTTGTAATAATAACAATAATTAAAACAGGGCTTTTTCCGAAGTTTTTGTTCCTTTTCAACATTTGTGTTGCTTTTTTCATAGTTTTTGTCCCATTTATTGAGGTTTTTTGGACAAACAAACTTTTAACACTTTTTTTGAACACTTTGTTGACGCTTTGGACCCTTTTTTTGATGATTTTACCGCACTATGTGACCCTTTGTTTCCACTTTCTAAAATGGGAGGATTTGTCTGCATCGAGTGCTTTTACTTTTAATACTACTAACTCCATTGTCCTGGTGATACTTACGTACTTTTACTTAAGTAACATTTTCAATTTGGGACTTTTACTTGTAACAGAGTATTTTTTTACAGTGTGGTATGGTATGGTACTTTTACTGCAGTATAGGATCTGAATACTTCTTCCCCCGCTGCATACTTGACACCGTGCTTGAGCCATGTTACTGGTTAGCGGTTGCACGGCGTTCGTGGTTCGACTGGTCATGACTGTTTTCCCAAGATGGCGCCCGCCTGTATACGTGAACGGTTCTGTCTTTATAAACTATCTTTTTAATAAACTGTCTGTACACTTACAAAGTTCTCAATGCTTGAGTTTACATGTAGGGACCCTCATTATGCTACCGTGGAAGTGTGGTGATATTTTGAGCCTTGTTAGTGGTGTAGAAATAGCGATTTCTTTTTACTTTAGCATGTCTTGACGACTAGCATTATAAGCTAATTAGCGGTTTGGGCTAAAACTGGTCACATTCGATTATTATGAAAACATATCCCAGAGAACGGTCGACTCGGTACACGTGTTATTAACCCCTAGGTTCATTTAGCGCCGGATTTGTCCTTTAAACTCAAACGGAGTCTTTGTCAAAGTTACAGTTTTCCTTTTACTTTCTCTGACTGAACACTTCAGATTTATTTAAAACTTTCACATAATTATCATCATAGACCTCCAACCTCTGTGACTTTAAATTTGGTACATTCTGGCTGTCTTCTCTGGCGAGTCTGCGACGACAGGCCACCCCCAGGAGATCACTAAGTGGAAGTGTCCTCAGAGACGGAACCTTTTTCCTCCCCTGTGATTCTGATTTATGAGAATATAATCTATGGGAACTAAAACATCAGCAGTTTCTTCACATCAATTTGAACCCCCCCTCCCGCCGCCCCCAGTCTTACAGAACCTGTCGAAAATAGAAACTTAGGAACTGGAATCCAGCGATAGTTAGGTCATTGTTGGTTTTGTTTAGATATGCCTAGTTGTAATTATATTAGTGATTATTGGTCGGTCTATATGCAGTTATTATTTCAGTTGTTAGTTGTTGGAACACACACACACACACACACACACACACACACACACAGACACACTCACAGACAGACAGACAGACACACACAACAACAACACACACATGACCCTATACACCAAGGGTGTAACTTTGGGTTCAACATTGGCGGGGAGGGTGTTGAGATCTCCAACTATCTGGGGGGAGGTCCGGGACATGTCTGCGTGTATTGAGAAAAGCAACAAAAGCATAGAAAAAAATTGTAGATAAAAAAAAATATATATATATTTGAAAAAAGAGACAAAAATGCCCGAAAAATTGTCAATGTCAAAAGGCAACAAAAAAAACTGGAAAACCCCCTCAAAAAAGACCTCTCAGAAAGAACCAACAAAAACTTGGGGAAAAAACCCTCCAGAAAGGCTAAAAATGGTCCCAAAAAAACCCCCCTCTCAAAACATGAGTCAACTATATTGTTAAGAGCAATTATTTCTGAGACACTTAATTGTACAGCAAACATCTGGAATAGTTCCAGCTTTATTTCTAAGAAAGCAGATTGATTTCAGCCAGTGTTGACCAATCCGACCCGTGGCTTGCAGTTTGACCCTGGGGGGTCAGCGTGGTTTACTGTTTGTTGATCCAGAGCCACTCGGGCGGATCAGTGGAGTCGCTGACTCATTTAAAGCACTCTCCTAACTCGCTGTTCTTCCTGCAGTGAAAACCTTTTGCGTTTTACCGAGTTTTAACACGCCCTAACCCAGTGGTTCTCAAACGTTGTTTCAATAATGTACCCCATTTAAATTGTGTTTTTAAGCCAAGTAGCCCCTGACCAGCGATAGATTTATCAAACTGAAAAACATTTAAATGTTAATGAAAAAAGGCAACAAAAACTGTAAAAAGTGTGTAGAAAGAAAGAAGTAAGGCAAGAATAGGTGGAAAATAGTATCAAAAACTTAGAAAACCGCGACAGAAACTTCGTAAAAAGCGACCGAGAAAAGTAGAAACTTCGAATACAATATCATCACGATACTTATGTCACGATACGATATTATTGCGATTTACATAAACATATTGCAATATTCTGCGATATATTGCAATTTATTTCCTTTTTTCCCAATTTCAAATTATGTCCCCAATGGCGTCTGTGTATCGTTACAGCATTGCCACGGAAAATATTGCGATGCTATGCTGTATCGATTTTTCCCCCCCCAAAAAAAAAACACCCCCCCCCCCCCCCCCCCCCCCCCCGTTTTCCCACCTATCCCCCGGAGAAGTCTGAGCCACCAAAACATTAACACTTTCTAAGTTTTCCCTTTTTAAAGAACTTTTCATCATTTCTGTGATTGAAACTGACCCTGTCTTTGTCACTTTTCCAGTGTTTTTTTTTATTCATGGTGATTAACCTAATTTATGACA
This sequence comes from Perca fluviatilis, assembly GCF_010015445.1. Taxonomy (NCBI): domain Eukaryota; kingdom Metazoa; phylum Chordata; class Actinopteri; order Perciformes; family Percidae; genus Perca; species Perca fluviatilis. The sequence continues at coordinate 18,065,724 of NC_053135.1, read as the reverse complement.
TTATACCTAATTTTGAGTAAAAAAGAAGCAGAAATTATGAATGATTTTGACTAATAGTTAAGATCAGAGGATGTTGAGTTATGTCAAAGTTTAGTTTTGAAACCATTTAAAAAAAAATTCAATTTATTTTTCAAATGCTCAAAAAGTAATCATTAATTTGACCTGCGAAGAATGTTGTATCCATACAGCATACATGCATGCATCCATGTTATTTTTGGGCAATATGGTTGAAAGAAACCAATATTTCTGAAATAAAAAAATTGGTCAATTTTGACCCGAGGACCATACGAGGGTTAACTTTCTGGCTCTGAATTTCCCGTTCCTCCCTTTCCTGCAGGCATCTCTTTGCTCCAGCTAATCGGAGACCCGCCGCCGGATGAGATCGGCCGCAGCTACGGGCCGGGGGGAGAAACGGCCTACGTCTTCACCCCCGCGGCGGTGTCGGGCCAGCCGGCCCTGGCCCACGTCCCCAACCCTTTCCACCGCCACTTCTCTCTCCTCTTCCACATCAAGCCGTCCACCCCCGCGGCCGCCGTCCTTTTCTCCATCACCGATGGGCCCCAGAGGCTCATGTACATCGGCGTCAAGCTCGGCGCGGTGCGCTCCGGCCGCCAGGCGGTGCAGTTCTTCTACACCGAGCCCGACTCGGAGGCTTCGTACCAGGCGGCCAGCTTCCAGGTGCCGAGCCTGGTGGACACCTGGAGTCGCTTCTCGCTCGCCGTCTTCGAGGAGCAGGTGACCTTCTACCTGGGCTGCGACTCGGAGCCGCAGGTGGTGAAGTTTGAGCGTTCGCCGGATCCCATGGAGCTCGACGCGGGCGCCGGGATCTTTGTGGGTCAGGCAGGAGGAGCCGACACTGACAAGTTCCAGGTAACGTTAGAATAACACCAAATGATGTAGTGTTAAAACTGTAAACGGACCATTGGTGGAAGAAGTATTCATATCCTTTACTTGAGTAAAAGTACTAATACCACACTGTGAAAAAATACTCGTAAACGTAAGTAAACGTCCTGCATTGAAAATATTACTTAAAGTGCTCATATTATGCTCATTTTCAGGTTCATTATTGTATTTAGAGCTTATATCAGAATAGGTTTACATGGTTTAATTTTGAAAAAACGCCATATATTTGTTGTACTGCACATTGCTGCAGCTCCTCTTTTCACCCTGTGTGTTGAGCTCTCTGTTTAGCTACAGAGTGAGACATCGCACTTCTGTTCCATCTTTGTTGGGAGTCGCACATGTGAGGACTGATAAGGACTACTAGCCAGTCAGAAGCAGAGTATGAGGGCGTGCCCTGACAGTACCTAGGTAAGGACTACTAGCCAGTCAGAAGCAGAATATGAGGGCGTGCCCTGACAGTACCTAGGTAAGGACTACTAGCCAGTCAGAAGCAGAGTATGAGGGCGTGCCACGCTAGCAGCTAAGCGAGCATTATAACGTGTGTTCCAAAGTGACCACGTCTGTCTCTGAAGTAAAGGCTGGACTACAATAGAGCTGTTTGGAGCAGTTTGTGAACAGTGTTTTCTGTTGGAGATGGTAAGTCCCTTTGGGGGGGACTTTGGGCTTTTTCACTTTGTAAACCTATAACCTACACATAAAAGATATATAACACAATAAAGGAAAGGGAAAAAGTCAAATAGCATAATATGAGCACTTTAAATACAGTACTTGAGAACTGACACTATTGACGTTTTTTGTAACATGTTTTCAAATGTTTTTTTTGTTTGTTTTTTTTTCTGGGAAAAAAAATTTGTCCAGGAATATTTTTTTGTGTCTTCTAAATTTGGACAAAAGAAGGCTGCACTTTTCATCTGCTTTTGGAGAAGTTATCATTACACTTTAAAATACAGACTTCAGAAGATCCACGTGCAGGTTTGAAACATATTTCACTATGAATATGATGAAGAACAACATCCTTGTATATAAAAATATTCTTTTACTGACATACAGACACTAGAGTACATTATATAACTGAAGCATTGTCTTTAATGAGTGTGTGTGTACATCTCTTCACATCGTCTGCTGTGTAACTGGTGAACAAAATAATCACTTTTACAGACTATAACATCTGTATATTAGAGATGCACCTATTTTACACACTAGCATTTGGAAGAGAAGTCCATTTTTTTTCAGGCTATAAACTCTGGGGTACCAGCAGAGGAAATGCTCAAGTGCTGAAGAGATGTTTTGCTCATCACATTTCTGTCAGAAATTAATGAAAACCTGCTCCAAATGTCACCCACGGGACGTGGAAAAGTTAGAGTAATTCACTGTGTGCTAACAGAGCAGGTTTGTGTGTGTGTGTGTGTGTGTGTGTGTGTTTTTTGTGTGTGTGTGTGTGTGTGTGTGTGGGTCTCTGGGTGTGTGTGTGGTTCTCTGCGTGTGTGTGTGTGGGTCTCTCTATGTGTGTGGGTCTCTGTGTGTGTGTGTGTGTGTGTGTGTGTGTATATGTATCTGGGTCTCTGCGTGTGTGTGTGTTTGTGTGTGTGTGTGTGTGTGTGTGTGTGTGTGTGTGTGTGTGTGTGTGTGTGTGTGTGTGTGTGTGTGGAACACCACAGTCTAATGCCTTGCTGTGTAATATACTCTCTGTGATCTACCGACAGGTAACTTCTTAACCACAAAATAGCTGAGTGTTTATAACCATAACCCATAAGTTTACCAATTAAGAGAGCATGATCAATCACGTCAAACGCAGCACTGAGATCTAGCACAACTGTGCCCACAAGCATCGACCGGTCAACTGATACAAGCCGGCTATCAGACATTTGTAACACAGCGGTGCCAGTAGAGTGACCAGCTCTAGATGCATGTTGGAACATAGAGGTTAAACCATTTGTAGAAAGATAGTCTTCAATTTGCACGGACACAATTCTTTTCTAAAAGTTGACTGAGCACAGGCAAGATGCCGATAGGCCTGCTGATTGGACCATTAATAGTTGACTTTTTGTAGGCTACAATCTGGTCTCCAAGGCAGAGTATTCTCACATGTCTTAAATCCGAACTGTCTGCAGTGTTTTCCACAGATTAGAAAGCAATTTGTGGCGCTCATCTGGATTGAAGCAGCAAACATTCAGTGTAAGAGTAAAAAAATGACATAACATTATTTATAATACGTTTATTTGATTCACAGCTGCTACATATGGTGTTTTGACCTCGACAACCCAACTGCATTTTACCGCAAACTTGATACTAGTTAACTTTCTGAAGCAGGCGCAATAGCTCTCGTTTTCATGGAGACAGACGCTGTGGGCACGGAGGGGAGGGTGTGTGTGTGTGTGTGTGTGTGTGTGTGTGTGTGTGTGTGTGTGTGTGTGTGTGTGTGTGTGTGTGTGTGTGTGTGTGTGTGTGTGTGTGTGTGTGTGTGTGTGTGTGTGTGTGTGTGTGTGTGTGTGTGGGTGGGGGGGGGGGGGGGGGGGGGGGGGGGGGGTGTGTGTGACGCGTGACTGACAGAGAGACGGAGGAGAGCAGGGAAAGGAAATGCAGCTGAATGAATACGCTGCATGTTTTGAATAGCGTTAAAAAAAAAAATAACGAAACGCAATATGTGGCGGCCGGTGTTGGTTGTATGGCGCACCGCCACAAATTAGTCTGTGTGGGAAACACTGGTCTGTATCGTGTTAGAAAGCCCGGATACAGCCCCCTGGTAGAGGACAGCTGACACAATATTCAGCTCGGAATGAGTCCTTTCTCATATTTTCCATCTCTTTGGAGATTTCAGAGGAATCTAAAATCATTCATGACCGACTGCCGGTGGTGGAAAGTAACTAAGTACATTTACTCCAGTGCTGTACTTGAGTCCAACCAGTAGAAGATGTCCTGTTCTGTAGACATGGTCCTTATTTCTATATTTTATACTGTCCAACCAGTAGAAGATGTCCTGTTCTGTAGACATGGTCCTTATTTATATATGTTATACTGTCCAACCAGTAGAACATGTCCTGTTCTGTAGACATGGTCCTTATTTCTATATTTTATACTGTCCAACCAGTAGAACATGTCCTGTTCTGTAGACATGGTCCTTATTTATATGTTATACTGTCCAACCAGTAGAACATGTCCTGTTCTGTAGACATGGTCCTTATTTATATGTTATACTGTCCAACCAGTAGAACATATCCTGTTCTGTAGACATGGTCCTTATTTATATATGTTTTACTGTCCAACCAGTAGAACATGTCCTGTTCTGTAGACATGGTCCTTATTTATATATTTTATACTGTCCAACCAGTAGAACATATCCTGTTCTGTAGACATGGTCCTTATTTATATATTTTATACTGTCCAACCAGTAGAACATATCCTGTTCTGTAGACATGGTCCTTATTTATATATTTTATACTGTTCAACCAGTAGAACATGTCCTGTCCTGTAGACATTAGGGGTGGGAATCACCAGAGGCCTTACGATACGATATCATCACGATACTTATGTCACGATACGATATTGTTGCGATTTTAAACATATTGCAATATTCTGCGATATATTGCAATTCATTAACTTTTTTCCAACTTCAGATTTTTCCCAATTTCAAATTATGTCCCCAGAAGGAAACTTTGTCAACATTTGTTTTAATCTAAAATGATACATTTCTCTGTTTGTTCATCTCACTTCAATTGTATTGCCGTAAAATCAGATTGTCAAGCAGACAGACTGACCAACACATATATAATAAAAGATTGATACTTGGCGTCTGTGTATCGATACAGTATTGCCACAGAAAATATTGCGATACTATGCTGTATTGATTTTTTCCCCCACCCCTAGTAGACATGGTCCTTATTTCTATATTTTATACTGTCCAACCAGTAGAACATGTCCTGTTCTGTAGACATGGTCCTTATTTCTATATTTTGTGCTGTCCAACCAGTAGAACATGTCCTGTTCTGTAGACATTGTCCTTATTTCTATATTTTGTGCTGTCCAACCAGTAGATCATGTCCCGTAGACATGGTCCTTATTTATTTCTTCATGTTGGACCAGTCCAATATGACCGTCAGTTGAAATAAACCTTGTGTTGTTAGAAAACTTGTTTAATTTGTTACGAATCTATTTTGATGGGTTTTCCCGTAACTTTTTCAATTTTGCGTATGTTTAAAAATACTGAAATTAATATCGACATCGCAATATTCATAATCGATATTGCAATATCACATTTTGTCAATATCGTGCAACCCTAGAATGTGTGTGTGTGTGTGTTTTCAGGGTGAGATTGCAGATCTGAGAGTGGTGGGAAACCCTCGGGCGGCCGAGCGTTTGTGCGACGACGAGGACGACTCTGACGCTGTGAGTGTTCGGTTTCTTCCCACGTCAGTGTTTCAGTCAAAGTGTCTGAATGTCGTTTTTTTTTTGCGTGAAAAATCTCTCTCCGTCTCGCAGGCGTCTGGTGACTTTGGCAGCGGCGACGGCGACCGGAGGCACACAGGAAACATTGTGAAGGTCGGTCTTTTCAGTTTTACACCGCCAAACAAAACTTGTGACTGCTGTCATTTGAATTTTAAAAAATCTGCTCGATACGAATCCCTGCAGTTATTTGGTATGCAAATACATGAATGCATGGGCTGGGGGGTTGGGAGGGTTACAACTAATTACCACCAATACAGCATATTCATTAATTCATAATAATAATAATACATGAATAAAGACATTTGCATGCAAAAAAGGCACAAATTGTTGCAGAAAAACCCACCAGAATGCAGGAAATGAAGTGTCTGATGCTTAACATTTCCTGGAGGACGACCACCAGACCCCCCGGTTATAATTTGAACCCCCGTTCTCGCTAGATAGGTGGAGATCTCAACCCCCATTCTGTTTTGCAGACCACACCTGCTTCCCTCCGGCCGGTACCTGAACCCCCTCTGATATCCTCAACCGGAAGCAGACTCAAAGAAACAGGTAAAAGGTCGTCAGCGGCGCCGTCAGTGGAACAGGACTAATATTAATAATAATATATTCTAAACTCAAATATCGGAACGGTAGAAAGACACAAGACATCATGAGAGAGACAAAACATGGTACTACCGCGGCTATCTGCCACACACACATATACACATGTACACATACATGCACAAACAAATACACATACACACATGCACACACACACACACACACATACACACACATATACACACAAACACATATACACACATACACAATCACACAAACACATGCATGCACACACATACACACACACACACATATACACATGCACAGACATGCACACACACACACACACACACACACACACACACACACATATACACATGTATACACATGCACACACACACACACACACACACACACAAACACACACACACACACACTCACTACAACTTCCAAACTTTCTGAATTGAAGAATTGATGAATAACATTTGATAAATTAGGATAATACCGATACAAAAGAAAGTACAAGTAAGTAAAGCAAGTACAAGTAGAACTTTGCAAGTTTAAAACCCGATTTTCTAAATTGTCTGAAAGGCACAAGTGAGCTGTTTAGTTTGAACGTGCTGGTGAGATCTGGAACTCTTTGGCTCCCTCTGGTGGAGAGTTAAACAAGTCAAGCACATCTGGTTCTGCATTAGATTCGATTAGATAGACTTTAAAAATACTTATATACAAGTGGCAAATAAAAATGTATAACTCACTTAAATAGTATTTATAAAAGATATAAGTACACTCAATGAGGAAGTGTTAGATGAAGTGGCAGGAATGGTTTCTTGAGTATTAAATAAGTGGCTCGTAAGGAAAAAAGAAATTCACTTTTGGTAAAAATGTATTTGAAAATCCTAAACCTTTGTTTTTTCTCTTTTTTTTAACATTAACAAGCCAACACTTGCCTCATGCAGCCGGTAAAGTTGTGTTTGTGTCAGCGGCGGAAGAAGTATTCGGATCCTTTACTTCAGTAAAAGTACTAATACCCAGTGTTTCCTCGATTTTGTAGTGGCGGCCCGCCATGGCAAAAGTTTTGCCGCCACACTATCAGAAATAAGGCAGACGCACAATGTAGTCGTGGTTGCCTTTTAAATTATCCTGCCGACATAATGCACCCCCCCCCTTCCAACTCAAAATCAACACCTTTTCAAAACTGGAAACGAAAAGCGTAAAAAAAAAGCTTCAAAACTGTCAAATAGAGCGTTATAAGCATAAAAAAATGGGTCCAAAGGTTCAAAAAGAGTGTTTAAAGCATCAAAAAAGGGTCTAAATAGAATACTATATATTGTTGGCTGGTTTCATTTATAATCAAACATCAGATTTTATAAACTACATGTGTTTTGTGTGCAGACATCTTAATGTGTAAAGTAACTAGTAACTAAAGCTGTCAGTACCTCAACATTTGGAGTAAATGTACTTAGTTACATTCCACCGCTGGTTTGTGTTGCCTGTAGACGTCAGGTTTCAGCAGCCGCCGGTGGACAGCAGCCGGCCCGGATCGCCGGGCCCGAGAGGTGGGTCGCCGGGGGCAACAGGTCGCGCCTGGCAGAAGGACAGATTAGGATTATGTCCTAATCAACCATGTGGCCATCCTATCACAGGATAGAATGAGCGCTGCGTCTCTGCAGCTGTCATGTGTTAAACCTAAGTAACTTTTCCATAATGTAATGTAATGAACAATTCCGCTTCCAGCCTGTAGCGGGAAAAGTTCTCTAGTGTTGCTTTAAACCGGGGCGGTGAGCATGTTGGTGGAGGTCGGTCGACATCTTGGTGTTCCTTTTGTCGCTCAAATTCCCCGACAAAAGATTTTTATTTTATTAACCCATCGGTGCAGCAGGAAATTCTGTGCATCGTCAGTTTGCGTCCACTAAAATTTCTGTTTTTGCCGCTGACAGGCTCAGATTATTATTCTAAGTGTCTGTCAACATTAATGAAAGGATCCCTACAGAGATAGACCTTTGAAACCTATTTGAGACCTTTCTGTTTAACCAGAAACAGATCTGAGGTCGCTATCGCTAAACCCACCGGACTCCATTTAAATAAACAGCGCTTTTAGCGTGTATAGAGCCAACATATTTTCACATGTAAATCTGTAAACTATGTGTTTATTTCAACCCAAACTAGAGTTGTGATGGTTGGAAAAGTGGAAAGACGAACCCAAAACGGCTTTTCATAGTTTTATTTTGTTTCTGTCGACTGTGAATGAAATGTTTTACAATCCTAAAATTATTGTTTATATTCAAGGAGTCTGGTGGGTTTAGCGAACGCAATTTTGCAGATATATGTTTAAAAAAAGGATCTTACCCTTTAACAGAAAGGTCAACCTCCTTAGAAATCCTTTCCATAATGTTGTCAGACACTTAGAATAATAATCTGAGCCTGTCAGTGAACAAACAAGCACTTTTGTGGACGTAAATTGAAAATGCACAATTGCCCATTAAATTGCGTTGTAGCTTGTTTCACTGACTGCCGACTGCAGCGATCTCGCTTAATACTGGACCAATGTCAAAGATTGTTGTTCCCATCAGTCACGTAGACACAAAAACATAGGAAAATAGGGTTGAAAAAAAGCGAACTTACCCTTTAAGTGCATAACATGTGGGGTCAGAATGTGTACTCTTGCTTTTGTTTTGAGCATGCATTTACAAGTGGAGCTGATTACCGTCTTCTGTTCTGCATGATGTATCGACGCCGGACTCCAAAACCAAGTTCTTCCTTATTTATTTCGATGTGACGCGTCCTTCAGGTCCCGGCGGCGCTAAAGGGGAGAAAGGCGACAAAGGAGCGAAAGGCTCAGCGGGGGACACGGGCCCCGCAGGGCCGAAGGGAGACTCCGGCTCCAGCGCCGCTTCCTCCGGTTCGTCCTCTCAGGGTGGAGAACGCGGACAGAAGGTAGAAACATCCCTCTGTGTATCAGTGTCATCAGCTGCATACAGTACTTATACATTACATATTTGTCTTTTTCTTTCTTTATTTCAGGGAGAAAAAGGTGCAAAGGTACGTTAACGTTGTTCACACGGCAGGAGAATTTATTCTTATAGTTTTTTCTACGTTGCTTTCACACCTACCTCGTTTGGTCCGTTTTATCCAAACCAACTGAGCTACCCAGGCGCCCCTGTTTGATGCTTTTTTTCCGCCATTTGATGCTTTTTTCAGCAGCTTATGAAGTTTTCTTAATTATTTCATTTTCTACGAAATTTGACAATGTTTTGGATGTTTGTGTGTTGTTTTTTTTTTACGTTTTGGACTTTTTTCGCCACTTTTTTCAATTAGACAATTATCTGATAATTGTTACAGGCCTATCTGAATATCTCTTCTCCATTTCCTCCCCACCAGGGTAGTTCTGGCTTCGGATACTCCGGCAATAAAGGAGAACGTGGGGCCCCGGGGCCTCCGGGGCTCCCCGGTCCCCCTGGTCCTGCAGCGGAGGTGGTTCGGCTCGGGGATGGCTCTGTGGTGCAGCAGGTGTCTGGACCCCCCGGACCGCCGGGACCACCTGGGTCAGACGGGGCCCCAGGACCTGCAGGAACCGATGGAGAACCTGTGAGTACAGGGTATTTTTAGGATAAACCCTTGGAGATGAATCGTTTCATTTTGCGCGGGGGTCCTTAAAGGTGCCGTAGGTAGGATTGTGAAGATCCAGGAATTAGCCAAAAAACATAGGCAATTTCTCAGTCCCTCCCCCCTTTCTGCTAAAGCCCAAAACGGTCTCCTAAGCCCCTCCCCCCACAAGGGAGAATGAATGCGTGGGCATGAGCAGTGATTGACACGCAGTTAGACCTGGAATATTAGTGGTGGAATATCACTTACCTAATACATAGGTTGATGCAAACATTGACATTAGCTTCAGCTTAGTCTTGCGTTGCCAGACCTTCCTCCACAGCGCTGCGGAGGAAGGTCTGGCTAGTCCACATAGCATTCTGGGATGGGAGAAAAACGTGCTCTGGTTTATCAGCATTTCTTTAAACCAATCACAATCGTCTTGGGCCGCGCTAAGCGCCGGACCGAGCCACGGTGCCTCTGCTAAATAGTCTCAGGAAGGAACTTGTTTTGGTGGAACGTGTACGTTCCAAAGTCGTTTTAGTCGTGCAACAGAAAACTCTGATTGGACAGATAGTCTAGCTAGCTGTCTGGATTTACCCTGCAGAGATCTGAGGAGCAGTTAACCATAGTCCTCACAAATCCACCGGAGGTTAGAACGCCAACACAAAGGAAGAGGAAGGGGACGGACATCGGGCCGAAAATGAGGGTCATCTGGCGGAATTTCTGGCGGCACCGGAGCAATCCCGGAAGTGAAATGTCATGGATATAGACTAATTTGAGTGCAGCCTGTCTAACGTTGGAATATCCGTCTGTGGGCACTGTTTTCACAACTCTGTGGTTCCTTCTCTCAACACAGATTTGTCTGTCATCCTCCGAAAGTTCAATCATCTGGACGCTGGTTCATTTGTCACTAAAGGGGCTTTCAAACCGTCTGATTGAGCAGTGAAAGGGTTAATTAGGAAGGGGATCTGTGGCTGTTTTTTTCCCTCAGGTTGCAGAATCTGTCCTCAAAAACTCTGCTGCATTGTTATTTTAACATTATTGGCAGATTTATTGGCAGTATTGGCAGATGCATTCCAATGCGTTTTGACTTATCTGAGATATGTTTCACGAAGTAAAAGAAAAGCCCGCCAGCCCCACAGTAAGGGCTCCTGCACACTGCCTGCGTGACACGCACGTTTGCGTGCTGCACGTTTGCGTGCTACAAATAGAACCGACGCCTATTTTTCGCGCGACACGCACGCGTGTTGGAAGCGTTTCCAGGCAAAATAAAATAAGAAAAGATGTTTATATGTCATTTAGACACTAATACATTTAATAAATGACATTTTGATGTTTGAAAGTCTCGAGGTTTTGACATAAATGCAGATATAAATGTCATTTAAAAAAAAATTTAAATAAAAAATAATCAATTTTCAAATATTGTACCTGTCAATACAGAACGAAATATTCTGTAGCCTACTACGTTGTCTTTGCTGTAATCATATCAGTATATATTTATGTTTAACATGGTATTTCATTTTATCAATGGGAAACATGCATGTTTCCAGACAAGGCTAGCAGCAGCAGCGCCGCGTCAGACACGTTTCTGGTGTGCAGAGACATAGAAAACGCCACGCAGCCGCCACGCAACAGAAACGCCACGCTCACGCCACACAGCCGGTGTGCAGGAGGCCTAAGAGCCTCACAGGGGCAGGCGAAGAGCCGCAGGTTTCGCCACCCCTGTTCTATATGAATGTCCCTCACTGGTTGTTCTTTATCTTTCAGGGCGATCCAGGAGAGGATGGAAAGGCTGTAAGCATCTTTGTTTGTATTGAACACAATGGGATCTTTCTGTAAAAACATAATAAGGTCTTTGGCGTTTCTAGATCATTTCATTTTGTTTTCTTTTTTTGCTCCCATTTCCCAGGGTCCCGCTGGGCCACGAGGGTTACCAGGAAACGCAGGATCTTCTGGAGCTAAGGGCCAAAAGGTTGGAGTGGAATAAAGATAGATGGATTATTTTGTGTCTTGCAGGGCTGCACAATATATCTGTTTTTTTATGTGTGTGTGTAATTGTCACCTCGATATAAGCTGGCATAATCAAAATATCGCGAAAGACACAGATTTTCTGTGTTAGTTCAAAGAAAATATCAGCCGAAAACGGCACTTTAAAATGTAAATGTTCTTTTTTTTTTTTAACTCTGATTTGTTTGAAAAATAAATTCATGAATAAATATTTTCATAAATTTGACCGGAAGAGACAATTATATTGTTAATTACAATTATTTCGGACACAGTTTGCAGATTGTGGGATTGTTACTGCTGTAATAATGCGTGAATGTTTGCAGGGGGAGGTTGGAGAGGGTCAACCCGGACCCAGAGGCCCCCCAGGTCTACCAGGACCGCCCGGACCGGGCACCGGGGACCGGCCCGTACGTCCACACACTTCAGACTTTTTTCTCCTTTTTAACATTTTAGTTATTGTTTCAATTTTTCATGTGTTTTTTACTATGTGTTGATAGACGTTCTTTGACATGGAGGGCTCGGGATTCCCAGACCTGGACAAAATCCTGGTACGCCGATGATCATTTAAATTATATTAATAAGAGATGGTCTACTTCTACTCCGCTACATTTCAGAGGACAACTTTAGTTACTAGTTACTTTACACATTAAGATTTCTGCACACAAAACACATGTAGTTTATAATATCTGATGTTTTATTATAAATGAAACTAGCCAACAATATAAATGATTAGCCGATTAATCACTTTGTTGATTGACCGAGCTGTTTGGATGTCCAACGAATGCCTCTAAAAACCCAATTATACACATCTTAATTGGAAAATGCTCAATTCTTAAGATCCAGATTGGTAGATGTTGTTTACATGACCTGTATCAGATGCAGAATATTGTCATATTCGGAATAATCATGAAATATTGGATGTGCATGTAAACGTACTCAATGACTTAAACCGTGTTTTGGTCTTTTTATACAACGTAATGACTTTGTGGTTTGTTACTCAGGGTGCCCGTGGTCCTCCGGGCCCCCCAGGCCCCCCCGGCCCCCCTGGGGTCTCAGTGGCTCTGGGACCCAACGGTCCCGTAGCGTTCGGACCCCCTGGACCACCAGGACAGGACGGAGTCCCCGGTCTGCCGGTGAGTAGGGTGACACAGTTTTCATCGTAAAAACGTTGAGTCTTTCAGTCGATTAGATGATTTTCAGGAAATGAGTCGGTGTTACCAAAAAATAGCGACACATTCTTAAACGCTGATTGCTTGTGCCTATCCTGTGTGCCGTTTCAGGGCCCCCCCGGTCCTCCCGGTAAACCGGGTCAACCCGGACTCAGAGGAGAGAAGGTGAGAATGCACGGACTGATGCGAGATTGCTGAATATTTCTCACAAGTTCCAGATAAAAATGTGCAGTTTCCTTTTGCTTTCCATCCCGATCCATCTAAAGGCGCTGACACACCAACCCGATTATGGGCCGTCAGACAGTCTGGCGAGGTCGGTGACTCGAGTCTGTTCGGTGTGTTCCGTGCCGTTGTCGGTCGGAGGAGCCGTCGGCCTTCATTTGGGTTGATTTGACTTGTTGAATCGGAGGGCGGGCAGTCGGACTCAATGGCCAATCTGATTGGTGGAGTGCTAACCCGGAAATGACGAGCGGGATGAGCCTGACTAGAGTCTCTCAAAATCTGACCTTTGTTGAGCTGAAATGAAGACAGATTCAGCAACTGCACGGCCTATTTCTCGCTTAAAATGTTTTCAGAAACACGTTTCGGTGAACGATTTTCATAAAATACGAGATAGTATTTCCGAACGAGCCGCCATGATGGTCCGGCTTTGAAATTCGGGAGAAACCAGACCCACATGACGTGTTCGTCCAGTCAGCTGCCGGTTTAAATTTTTTGGGCCGACAATACTGATTAGCGCCGCCTGCTGTTATGGAGACGTATTACGTCTCGCGCACGCGCAGAACCTACGCTCAAGTCGGCGTCGCTTTGATGTGTTCCGAGGCACTTTTTGGACCGAAGGGAGCCGACTGATCGGTCCGACTGGCTTTTCTGCTGGCGGTCGGCCGTCGGGTTGGTGTGTCACAGCCTTAAGGGTTGTGGAGGTATTTCAGCGAGTTATTATAAGCTCCTAGCGTGGCTATGAACCGTTTAATGTTCTTTTTCCCTTTTCGGTAACTCTTTACAATAACGACACACTATGAGGAAGGGTTCAACATCAAGGGTTGCCCGATGGCCCGGGGCAAGTAAAACGCCACTTCGGGCAAGTAAAGTTGTCCGTTGGGGCGTCATCGTATCATAATCATGATGTGTCTAAAATGTTGGAAAAGCTAGAGCAGATAATAAATAAATAAATAACATTAAAAAAAGCTTAAAGACAAAACTCACTAAAGAAGTCCAGCTACAACGTTAGATCTGAAAAAAGTCTTTTAGTCCCATTAATGTTTTCTTCAAAGTTTTTGGTGCTTTTTTTGCCGCATTTCACATTCATTAAGCTTAGGTGCTGCCAAAACCGGCTCAGGTGCTGCCCCTATTTTTTTATTTTATTTTATTGAAAAACATTTTCTTGAGGAAAGACCCTTGAACCCCTCGGCCAAATATGCGCAAATAAGTCTTGGATGAACCCAGGGAAACCGCTGAAAGTGTTAGCGCATTTTCTCATCACATCACATCCCTCTCTAGGGGGACTCTGGTGATCTTGGTCTTCCTGGTGCAGTTGGAGCAAAGGTGAATTCAGTCAGATTATTTATTTTTAACCTTAAAAGTCTGTGTCTTTTTCTTTAAAAACTAAGTGAACTGAAATGAAAATGAGGACATTTGTGGCGGGTGCATCCACCTAGATTCTCTCCTCCCTGTTTGTTGCCTTCCTCTAGCAAACCTCGCAAGACTCCAACTTTTTCACGGGCCTGTTTTCTTACTTTGCTCCATCCTCTACGGTGTGTAATGGGGCGCGCAGGTTACTCGGGTCTCTGCTTCCGGGATTCCCTTCCTCCCTTTCTCTTTCCCAAACCTTTTGTATCAGTTTCCATCTCTTTGTTTTTAACCAGCTGTGAATGATTCCACTTTTCTGAAACCACATCCTCCAAGCTATATTTCCTAAACCTTTCACTGACAAGAGGTGCTTTACTTTCCAGCGCTGGAACGTAACTAAGTACATTTACTCCAGTGCTGTACTTGAGTACAAATGTTTGAGGTACTTGTACGTTACTTGAGTCTTTTTCTTTTCATGCCACTTTCTACTTCTACTCCGCTACATTCATCTGTTACAGCTTTAGTTACTAGTTACTTTAGTTACTCCACTACATTCATCTGTTACAGCTTTAGTTACTAGTTACTTTACACATTGGGATTCCTGCACTCAAAACACATGGAGTTTATAAAATCTGATGTTTGATTCTAAAGTAAACTAGCCAACAATATAACGGTCCAGCTGATGTTTGGATCCTTTACTCTTTCTACAATGGGAGGAGAGTTCTTTACTTTTAATACTTTAACTACATTTTCCTGATGATACTTACAGACTTTTACTGAAGGAACATTTTCAATGCAGGACTTTAACTTCCACCGCTGTTACTTTTTCCAAGTGTGACATCTTGTTTCTGTTGTTGTTAAGACTTCTGCCTAACCCCTGTCTCTATCTCTGCACACGTTTCATGCACGTCACCTTATTCTCCTCTGTTCCTCTGTTATTCTGCTGCTGTTGCATTAGGGTAATCTCACTACCTGCTAATAACAGGAGTGTCTACCTGTGCGTCCCACCTCAGGGTGCTCAGGGTGATCTAGGACCGCAGGGCACATCGGGGCAGATCGGGCTGGCAGGGCTTCCAGGTCCCATGGGACCAGTTGGACCCCCTGGACCCCCCGGGCCACCGGGGCCACCGTACGGCGTCGGTCATGTGAGTAAACACACACACACACACACACACACACACACACACACACACACACACACAGGTGCATGGGTTAGGGTTGGGGTTAGAACGCAGCGCCCAGGATGGGTGCCAGTTCAATAGAATTAGTCTGCGCGCTAGAGGGGTTATAAACCTTGCTACAGAGAGAGTGGGTCCTGTAAGACAGTGTTTCTCAAATGGGGGTGCGTGTACCCCTAGGGGTACTTTGGAGGACTGTAGGGGGTACGTGACATTTTTTGCAAAATGTTTTTCAGTTACAAGGCTGTAGTTACTTCTACTGGCTTTTGTCGCCGTTTTTGAAGTTTGTCACCTTTTTTTGAAGGTTTTGTCGTTTGTTTTGACCTATTCTTGCCTTTTTTCCTTACTTTTTCTACAGTCTTTTTTTCTTTGAATTTTTTGTCACTTTTGTCACCCTAGTATTGCCTTCCTTCTTTCTACTGTGTTTTTTTTTTTCTCAAAGTATTTGTTACTATTTTCGACCTACTCTTGCCTTACTTCCTTCTTTTTCCAAGTTTTTGTCTCCTTTTTCCATCAGCATTTAAATGTGTTCCAGGTCCAAGGCTGTTGTTTAGTAAATCTATCGCTGACATCGCTGTATTCTTCCTCTTTGTATAGTCTTTTTTTGGCATAGACTTTCGTCAAAGTCTATGCCATAGACTTTGACGGAGATCAGTGAAGTCCCTTTTCCGGTGCTGGCTGAGCGTGCTGTGCAGCCTCAAACTGAGCTTAACGACGTAGATGTGACGTGAGCAACCTGTCTGAAAGTGTGAAGTCTTCTGGTAGCTGTGCCGAGAGAAATCTCAATCATTCCCAGTCTTACAGAGACGGAGAGCGTAGGTATATGTAAGGAGATAACATAGGCACAGGCTAATTACTGATCACTAACATGCTAGTTAACATTAGTCATTAAACCTAAACAGCTAATGGAAGTCCAAACTGCCTGTGAGCTTCTCCTGTACTATACGGTAATTCCTCTACTATGGGACAGTAAGTGGCGTGGTTATTATTATTATACACTATTTTTATAAAAGCGTCTGCTACGGAGCCATAACGTGAGGTACAAGGTAATGGAACCTTTTATACATTGTCGTGTTTCTTTAGAACTAAACAATGGACAAATAGAGTCTTTAAACGCTTCAGATGTAAAGTTATTCTCTGTCAAAGTGACGCCAAAATGAATGGGAGTCAATGGGATGCTAACGGGAGGTGATCGCTTGTTAGCCTAGAATTTCCCCATAGGAGGTACGCTTTCCGATGCTCGCTTA
Source organism: Perca fluviatilis (assembly GCF_010015445.1). NCBI lineage: Eukaryota > Metazoa > Chordata > Actinopteri > Perciformes > Percidae > Perca > Perca fluviatilis. The sequence goes on along the minus strand of NC_053135.1, from coordinate 18,049,080 downwards.
CCCCCTTGCTTCAAACGGCGAGGAGCCTCTCAGGAAGTGACGTTGAAAGTTACAGCTCAATGCGTCCGAAAAGATACACACTACTGTTTTTTTTTTTTTTTTAAAGTACGTTAAACGATAGCGTACATGCTGAGTCTGTAGTGCATGGGAGGAGATTTCGGACGCGACCACAGTCTTGTCTCGGTCTCGATACACTCTGGTCTTGGTGATGACTTGGTCTCGGTTTAGGTGGTCTCGACTACAACACTGACCTGTACTCCTCTCTCCTCACACGGTAACCAGGATGGCTACGAGACGAACAACGGCTGGTCTGGACTCAGTGGCCCACCTGGACCACAGGTACGCACTCACCCATACGTGAAACTTTAGCTGTGTTAGAAACCGTTCCCTATCACGGAAACCCTCAGGAGAGACTTTGTTGCAGATATGCAAAGGTTTATTGTACATATGCATAATACGAAATGTACAGAGTCTTTGGAGATTAGACTCCATCGTTATAAAATATTTTTTTGAAGGGGTAGAGAAGCCAAGACATATCTCCCTGATGAAGTCTAGACACTGGTGATGGTGGCGCAGGAGCCCCAAGACCGGACCGAAGGAGATGTCTGCCACAAGGGGACTCAGGTTGCCGTGGGTGACGATGACTGGAGGTGGGAGGGGAGGAGGAGGGTTGCACGTTTGCCTGAAATTACAACTGACAGCAGCAGAGAGAAGACATTTAAAGCAGGATGTCATGCTGTGATTGGCTCATGAATTTCGTGGCCAGTCTGGTTGGTTTACTGAAAAGTGACCGCCTCTAAACAGCTGATTAGTTTTAGGAAGAGAGAGAGGTGACTGGAGTTATTAGAAGTCTTCCTGAAAGAATGTGTGTTGGCCATTTTGTAGTGGTGTTCGAATTTCCCGCGGTTCATTTAATTCACTATGTAGTCCACTATAAAATACCCACAATGCACAACTAATTTGAGCGCAAATATGATGTACCCTCCATTTGACTCCCGTATACCACGATGCAACGCGGTTGTGTTTTCCGGAGGAGAAGCAGTAGAAGAAGTATCAGCCGTGGAAACTGAAAAGGAAAAGTGGAGCGGGCTTTCGTTTCTACACAGTGGACATTTAACATGCAACATATGTAATATACAACCTTTAATATTCTCCTGAGTGCTCGGTTTGTTCCAGGGACGTATTAGAAGTCATTTTGTTTCGGTTTGGGCTCCGTTACACAAATAACCGGCGCATCTTCTGACGCAACCATGTTTTCAGTGTAGTGTCCGACATCTCGTTTGGTCGTTCCCGATATATAGTTCACTATTCAATAAACACGATATATGAGTGAGAGAATGAGGGAACGGTTTCAAACACAGTTAATATCTTTTTAAACCCTGAAAATCATGAAGCCTTCTTTATTGTTGTTCAGTTATTGTCCCTTGCAGCCTGTCATACCAGACATTCAATCCAATGGCGTGATAGAACCCTTACAGCCACATTAAACATGTGCATACATATCTACATTCTTGTGCATATGAGTGAATCCCTTGGACATTTCTGTGTAGTGTTCGAAATCTGGTTTGGTCGTTCCCTATGTAGTTCGCTATAAATTAAACACTATATAGGAAATAGTGAGTGAGTGAAGGGAACGGTTTGGAACACAGCTGATGTCTGTACAGTACCCTGCGTCATGTTTCCATGTGTTCTGTCTTCCAGGGTCCAGCTGGTATCCCAGGGCTGCCTGTAAGTAATACTGCAGAGTCTGCATGTCTTTGTGTCTTTTAATTTCTCAAAATTTCAGCAATTAGTGGCTTTATTGGCAATATATAGCTGTTATTATTATTATTATTATTATTATTATTAATTGAGGTATATTCTTGAAATAAACCAATCAAGTTGTATCTAAACAAAATAAGATATAGATTCAAGCATACTTATCTGAAGGTTTAATGTAGTTTAACCGCTCCAGTATGAGTATTAGTAATGTTGTATTGGGATTTCCAGGGTAGGGCAGGTTTGCCCGGTAACCATGGAGACAAAGGATCAGAGGGACCAAGAGGACCTCCGGGGATACCCGGTCTCGACGGGCTCACAGGACAGCCGGTAGGAGGCCAGATGAATTCTGGGATTTTGGAAATCAAAGAGACTTCTTTACTGTAGTTTAGTCACATTAATCATATTCCTGCCATGATTGTTTTCATTTAACTCTTTGTGTTCTTTTTAGGGTGAAAGGGGAGACAGAGGAGAGAAAGGAGAGAGGGTGAGTCATGTGCAAAATATATAAAAGAATATGTACACTGTTAACATGTCAATATATTTTTGAAGCTGTAATGAAAATGATGTTTTGGTGGCAGAGGGTCGAATCCCAAACATTTGTCTATGCTTCATCCAATTAATATACATATATACATAGATGGATGGATGGATGGATGGATGGATGGATAGATGGACTTTATTAATCCTAAACCTGGAAAAGCAAGTTACAAGGACATACACAAATACAGAAAATACAAGAAATATACTATAAATAAGACAAATAAGATAAAAAAATAGATAACAAAAGATCAAAATACCAGAACACCTACTGAAAATTTTTTTTAGAAGAATGTACATGTATATACAAGTGTAGAATAACATTTACAACCTACATATATATATATATATATCTCAAAATAAAATGTATGATATTAAATAATATTCATCTACCTGCATTTAGTAATATATTTGTAATGTGTTGTGAATGTATTGATATGCAAATACAGTATATGTACAGGATATTTTTCATTTCATATATTTCTATACTTGGTTGTGCAGCTCTCTCTACTAAGGTGCAGCAGTGCTTTGAGCTAAATGCTAACACCAGCATGCTAACACACTCCCAATGACAGGGCTAACACGCTGACGATTAGCAGATGTAAAGTTTACCATGTGCTTACCATCGATGCCTCTTTAGTTTAGCATGCTAACGTGCTAATTAGCACTAAACACAAAGCATGATGGGAAGGTCATTAGTGTCGCAAACCAAAGTACTTTTTTGTTTTCTCAATATGTGTCGATACGTATTTACTATGTCAATGTGTGTTCTTCTGTTCTCCTTATGAATGATTTCATATCCATTTGTGTGGCAGGGTCTGCCAGGGCGAGACGGAGTGCTACCTGGACCTCCAGGGCCTCCTGGACCTCCAGGACAAGTCGTCTACCAGACGAGCGATGTGAGTCAGACGCCCAGTCCCGCCGTTGCCATAGAGATTGAGAACTTAACCCCTCACATGACAGCTTGTCATTTAATCCCTACGGCCGTGTTCACACTTGGCGTCTTTGTTGACGAGAAAAAGTTGACTAGGGTGCTTTGTAGTTTAAAAAACTAACTTCCTTTAAGTAACCTTTTCAATGCAGGACTTTTACTTGTAACAGAGTATTTTTACAGTGTGGTATTAGTACTTTCACTGAAGTAAAGGATCTGAGTACTTCTTCCACCGCTGACTGCTACAGTACTAAAGAGTGCCATGTGGAGCCGTCCGAGATAAAACGAGGCGGTGGAGCGAGCTAGAGAATGAGCAGAGAGAGGGAGCGGCGCTTCTACGGTTAGAAAGAACTAAGAGTTCCCCCAACCGTCATTCCCTGAACATCTCATATAACTCGCTCTGTGTATCAGCACCTTCTCCATTTTTTTGTTGTTGTTATGGAAACAACAAGTCTGGCTTCTCTGTTTGTCATTGGTCAGCTGTCAAAAAGGCGCTTGGCGTAGGGTGTTTTTTTTTACATATTTTCTCTTTTGTTATATGATTTACAGGTTCCTGGTACAAAGGCTAAGAAAGAGAAAGAAAAAAATTATAGAAAAGAAAACCCCAAGGATTTTTCATCTGTCCATAGTTATCCTCATATGGATATGTTTTCTTTTTCTTTCTTTTTTTACTTTTTTTTATGTTAACAGTAGGATCAGTTACAACATAGAGGTGAGTTTTACTACACTTCTCTGAAAGAAAAGAAAGAAAGAAAAAAGCACATGCATATACATAAACAAAAATTAAAAATTAAATTTTTTTTTAACTTCTAAAAGGCGCTCTGAGCTGCAGGAAAAAAAAAACGTTGGCGGTGTCGTTTAAGTAAAAGCGCTCAGGACCTTTTTGAAAACACGGCTTACTCCATAGTATTATAATGAAAAACAGACGCTGGCAGCTTAAAGGACAATTCCGGCACAAAATGAACCTATATGTACCGAGTCGAACATTCCCTGGTTTCTGTTTTTATGCTAATCGAATGCGTCTCTAGCTTGAAACAAGCTACAGCAAACCGGTGGTTAGCTGCTAACGCTATCTTTCGGGGCACATGGTAAATCTCTATTTCTACACCACTAACAAGGCTCAAAATAGCCCCACACTTCAACGGTAGCATAATGAGGGTCCCTACATGTAATCCGAAGCATTGAGAACTTTGCAAGTGTACAGACAGTTTATTAAAAAGATAGTTTATAAAGACCGTAGCTTTCATGTTTACATGCGGGCGCCATCTTGGGAAAACAGTCATGAGCAGTCGAACCACGAACGCTGTGCAACCAGTAACCAGTAACATGGCTCAAGCACAGCGTTCGTGATGTGTGGTGCTATTTTGAGCCTTGTTAGTGGTATAAAATAGAGATTTACCATCAGACGCCAAGTGTGAACATAGCCTAAATCACTTGTTGAGATTTCAGCTCGAGTTACTCATATTCACTAACAGCCACTGCCTGCTCAGCTGTTTGTTTGCCTCCACACTAACGGACCTAACTTTGTCTTGCTGTAGTATAATGACCTTTATTGGAGCGAAGGGTTGCAGGTGAGTGGTCCCCTAACTGACCTCACCATAAACCTCCCTAAACTAAAGTTACTTGAACACGTTTACAGAGTTTTTGCTCATTTTCTTCATGTGTCATCACTCTTTCTTCTTTAGGGAGGAAGTGGCGTTCCGGGTCGACCTGGATTCCCGGTATGTATTACTGCATCCATATCACACAGATTGTAGAAGTCCAGTCTATATGAGAAAATGGATGGAAGTCACGGTGTTGTGTTGTTTTCATTTAGGGGCCCTCCGGACCAAAAGGAGAAAAGGGAGACTCGGGTCCTCCAGGATATGCACCTAAAGTAAGAAAATGTTCTTCTGCGTATTTATTATTATTTTTCCATACCTTTTTTATTTTTTTTGCACATTAACTCCATAGAAACTTAATTCAAACATCAAAATGTACAGCACCATTAGGACATTCCTGCTTCTTTATAAAATGTCCATAACTTTCATACTTTCCGAAATATTCTACGTTTTCGGTGGACATTTTTCCCCATTCAAGTGAATGGACGGAATTTTGTATTTTGACACAAATTCATACGTCATTAATTTAATTCACCTGCGGCCCAGGTGTCTGGAAACCAAGAACGCCCATGTTTGCTCTTTTGTGTTTTTTAAATTCCTGACAGCTCCGATTCATGATTTAACTATCGCGAACTTTTAAGTAAAAAAAGAAAAATAATTCATATTTATTTTTAAGTTAAAGAAATGAATATATTTACTTAATGACTTTGGGCTCCATCTTGCACCCGGCGCAGCGCAAAGCCCGACGCAAGTGTCTTTTCTAGTTTAAGACCGACTCAGTTGTCAGTTTCCCGTCCAGCGCCCGCTTTGTTTAAATAGCAAATGCACCTGCGCCCATCTGTGCGTCCATGGGTGTGCTGGTCTTACAGGGAGGTGTGTTCAGGTGCATTCTGGGCGTGCTGGTCTTACAGGGAGGTGTGTTCAGGTGCATTCTGGGCGTGCTGGTCTTACAGGGAGGTGTGTTCAGGTGCATTCTGGGCATATTGCTATCTTGAGGCAGTGGGAAGTGATCGCACCATTGACCAACAAAAACCTGGTCTAAAGTCAATAACGCCTAGGCTCATGCACAGCGCTCGCACACTATGCTTGTTACACACACAGCAGCACACAAACATGCAAAAGATTACAAATAAAAATATTACGGTGTAAATCCTCCATCATAATAGCAATGCGCCAAGGTCCAAACGCGCCTGGCTTTTAAAGGGAATGGGAGATGATCTCTGATTGGTTGATTGCATGTTACGCCCAAAACACACCTCTGATTAATGAAGACACTAAGTACAACCATTTAGAACCAGGCGCCCGGCGCACAGACCCTTTTTTCCGCCGTCAAACTACCAAAAGTGGATTTGGACATGCCCTAAACGCACTTGCACCAGGCTCTTCACGCCGTGCGCTTAGATCGTTAAAATAGGGCCCTTGGTCTTTCTATTAATCCGTCTACCAAACATATAAATACTTATTTTTTTTCGCAAATTAATGGAAGATATTGCAAGATATCATAGTTGGTTTTTTTTTATTTGAGTTTATCTTGAAGGAAAACAATGCAGCACAGCACTGTAGTTTGTTATCTGAGTAGATCTTATTTCTGTTAAGAAAATTACCCTTAATTTGTTTTCCTTTTAGCTATCTATTTAAGATGTCTCATTTTGTTCAGGTAGTGGTTTTAAGACAAATGTGTTGTTTTGTTCAGGGGGAGAAGGGAGAGCCTGGTATCGTCCTGGGACCTGATGGGAGACCCCAGTACCTCGGTGGTTTGGCAGGACGGACGGTAAAAACCTTTATGAATGACTGGATAATGAGCAATGAGGATGCATTCACCCATTTCTTTCACAGCTGAAATTATATGACAGCGTGTAGCATCTAGCTTTAAGTATTTAAAGGGTAACCCTATTCTTCTATGTGTTTGTGTCTAAGTGACTGATGAGAACTACAACCTTTGACATTGGTTCAGTATTAAGCAAGAACGCTGCAGTCAGCAGTCAGCAAAACAAGCTACAATGTAAGTTAATAGGGCAATTGCGCACCTTCAATTTACGTCAACAAAAGTGCTCATTTTGTCGCTGACAGGCTCAGATTAATATTCTAAGTGTCTGACAACATTATGGAAAGGATTTTTAAGGAGGTCGACCTTTCTGTTAAAGAGTAAGATCCTTTTTTTAAACATAAAAACGTCCACAAACTTGCGTTCGCTAAACCCACCAGACTCCATGTAAATAAACAGTAATTTTATCATCGTAAAATACACTTCATTGAAAGTCGACAGAAATGAAATAAAACTATGAAAAGCCGTTTTGGGTCGTCTTTCCACTTCTCCAACCATCACAACTCTAGTTTTGGTTGAAATAAACACATAGTTTACAGATTTACATGTGAAAATATGTTGCCTCTATACACGCTAAATGTGCAGTTTATTTAAATGAAGTCTGGTGGGTTTCGGTGATAGTAAACTCGGAGCGGTTTCTGGTTAAAACAAAGATGATTTTACTCTTTTAAAAAAAAAAAGGTCTATATCTGTAGGGATCCTTTCCATAATGTTGTCAGACATTTTAGCCTGTCAGCGGCAAAAACGGCACTTTCAGGTGACGAATTGACGATGCACATTTGCCCTACAGGGTTACATTGCAGCCCGGTTAGCGACTGCTGATAGCAGCATTCTTGCTCAATACTGGACCAATTTCAAAGATTGTTGTTCACATCAGTCACTTACACACAAAAACTGGAAAATAGGGTCCAAGTTGGAAAAAAAACTAAAACTACCCTTCAAGTGTCTAAATAAGTGATTATTTGCCTAAAATGTCAGTGTTTACAGTTTTTACAGTATATGTGTATTCGTTTCCAGGGCGATAGTGGACCCCCTGGCCCTGTGGGACCTCCAGTACGTACCATATTTTCAATTACCACATTTTGGGTGTTTTGCTGATAGAACATAGGCTAAAGGAAGCTAACAGCATCGATTCAGTATAATAAACCTGTATGAATTTTTTATTTTTCTCCAGGGTCCTCATGGTCCCCCCGGCCATAAGGGAGAGATTGGATTTCCAGGTAGACCGGTGAGTAGATTTCCTGCTACATTTTTCAAATCGAGTAACACACTACCACTAGGAGTCCCCAAAGTAAGATATGTTTAATTTACACACATATGGGCTTTAATCTTGTTCATATTTTACGTCAAAATGACAATAAAAGTTACCTATCTATCCATCCATCTATCATCTATCCATCATCCGTCTATCATCATCATCCATCTATCATCTGTTCATCTTCCATCTGTCATCTATCTATCCATCCATCCATCCATCTATCATCTATCCATCATCCATATCTATCATGCATCCATCTATAATCCATCTATATATCTATCTATCATCCATCCATCCAGCCATGAGTCTGAATGTTGTGTTTTATTGTAGGGTCGACCCGGGCTGAACGGCGCCAGAGGAGAGAAGGGAGACTCAGGCACTGCATCTGGATCTGGTTACCCTGTGAGTATCACAGATGTTGTCTTATTATGCCATTCAACGTAAGTCACCAGTAGACCTGTAACAATTACTACATAATTGTCTAATCGCAATATTCTTTTACATAATTACAGTTTCTTTGTTCAACCGCTTCAGTTAATTACTAGCATTAGCTAAGGTGCTGAGGGGATGGTAATTGGTGATTTTATTAATCTTTATTTTATATAAGTTACATATTGGGCAGACTGTTGAGCTAAAGCTATGCTTTTTGTTAGCAACAAAAAAGACAAAAGGGGGGGGAAACGGTTAGAAATAAACTGTGTGATGACTAGTTTTGCCAAGAGGCGTTTTTAGATACCTTTCTGTTATTGACAGGTATCTTGCATCTTGTATCTTTCGCTGTTTTATGAAGTGCTGCTTGTTCTAATTTTGGGGTCGGAGGGGAGGGGGGGCTTCCATGGGTTTCTGATTCCTAATTCATATCCTGTAAATCTTTTTAATCTGGAAAGCACTTTGTGCGTAATGCTTGAAAAGTGCTATATAAATACAATCAGTATTATTAGTCCCATTTTCTTCTCAGCTTTATGATCAGGCCATCCACATGCAGTAACCAATATTTGTTGCTTTGTGCCAGGGTCCTCCAGGTCCACCGGGCCCCCCTGGACCTCCCGGATCCTCTGTTCCCAGCGACAGACTCGGAGTGAGTCCAGACACGAAAACATTTAGTGCTTTTGAAGATGTGTGTCCTATTCAGTTTTGGGAAAGATATGATTCATTTATTTATAGCTTATCTTATGCCTGTCCAGTTAAAGTTTAGTGCGTAACTTTTTGATATTGACGAACGCATGATCACGGAAGGCTTTTATCGTGTGCTGTGACGTACTGGGATAAAAAGATTTTCATACATTGAAAGTAATACAATGTAAAACTGCACAAACAATCTTGGATTAATTCGGGGAAATTCTCTAAAACATGGATTATTAATACTTTATTTTAAGATGAATTGAAGTTGACGGTTTGGGTGGGAAATGAGATTAGTAGATGACATTTTCATTCATGCTTTTAAGATACTTAAATCAGTGTTTGCCCTCGTTTTGTGGAAGACTTCGGTGCACATGTTTGGCGGGTCTTACATAAATATTCTTTGCAATTTGCCATCATTTTGTAGCATTATTATCACCATATCTGTGTCTGAAATGTTGGAAAAGCTAGAGCAGATAATAAATGAATTACACTCAAAAAGCTTAAAAAAAACTTGCTAAAGAAGTCCAACTATAATCATTAGATCTAAGAAATGTCAGTTAATTTTGATGCTCAAATTGATATTTACATGAATTTGGCTAAGGTGTTGCCCAAAACTGCTCAGGTGCTGCTCCAAAGCCATATAATGGCAGGGAAAACACTGCTTAAATGTTACTACTTCTGGATGATAATCCTTGTTTTTATCATTTCAGGGATTGGATTCCAGATATTACCAAGGTAAATTCACTTTTTTTATTTATTTTTTTATTTATTAGGATAACCCCTTGAGATGAATCATCAGATTTTCGACGGGGTCCTTAAGACAAATATACAGAAAATACAAAACACAATCACACAAACACACAGCACTCCCAAAGCCTAACTACTCCAACACCAACTGATAAAAAAAGTAAATACACAAGTTTGCATACATCCCAATTGCGCTGAACTTTTGTTATTATAACACAGTCATCTAACACCACTATGCGGAAAAATGAAAAGAGCAGGGGGAATGAGAGGGGGAAACACCAGAGCAGTGGGAATGAGAGGGGGAAACGCCAGAGCAGGGGGAATGAGAGGGGGAAACGCCAGAGCAGGGGGAATGAGAGGGGGAAACGCCAGAGCAGGGGGAATGAGAGGCGACGCAGAGCAGGGGGAATGAGAGGGGAAACGCCAGAGCAGGGGGAATGAGAGGGGGAAACATAGCAGAAGATATTCCTTTTTAAACCAGAAAGTAGCAACGTAAATGTAGCCTTTTGTCTCAAAGTCGGTAAATGTGCCAAATTCAGCTTTGAGTGTCGTGCATCTCTCTCTCTCTCTCTCTCTCTCTGACGGGAAAGCAGTGCTGAGTGCCAAGTCACATAACCACTGTTCATCCTCAAGCTCTGCGACGTCTTTCCCTTCTTTCTTTCTCTTTAACAAAACTGCCGATTTCACTTTACCACGTCTCAGCCATCATACTTCTGTGTGTTCTTGCAAACTGTCTCTTTGGTTTAGAGGCGGGCCAAAATCTATTGTGAACCTGATTTGATATGTGAGGTGCGGGACTTAGCCCGCGGGCCTTGGAGTTTGACACGTGAACTATTCCTTTTTTAAAGGTTTTAACAATTTTCCTCGTTACAAATAAAGTTTGATCCTATCTTAACGTAACTCGTTGTTGCTGTGCCTCTCGTTTATAGCTCTTAAAGGAGAGAAAGGTGATCGTGGACTACCAGGGACACTTGAAATCCAAGGTAGGACCACTTTGTCTGTGCACATATGTGCCGAAGAAGCTGAAAAATAAATGTTTTATGGTTTCAGTGTGTACAAACTCAAAGCAAAGGCATTTTGTTTCTGATCCAGGCGCAGGAGGAACCATTGACATTTACACGTTAAGGGTAAGCCTCAACTCAATGTAGTTTATAGTTCTTTTTATGATTTTTGTTTAAATGTCAGGGATGTTTCTTTAATGTGTCCAGAATGAGTTGAAAGGTGAAACGGGCAGCCCGGGCTACAAAGGAGAGAAAGGAGAACCGGGCGGAGGATATTACGACCCCCGCTACGGAGGGAGCGGAGTCGGAGCCCCAGGAGTGCCTGGACCTCCTGTAAGATCACACTGACCATGTTTCCATCCACACGTTTTTCAAATATATCGAAGTTTGTTCTCATCGGATTCGGCTCGTTCGATAGACGCTGATGTAAACGGAACTTGCCGAATAAATAATGAATTGCGGTTACGTCATTTTATTGTTGCAATCCGCCACAAAACGAAGAAGAAGAAGAAGTTTTAGGTCATTTCCGCTTTCTTTGCAGACACGGTAGGTGTCAACAAAGATGAGGAGACGACAGACTTTAAATTTATGAGCGAAATAGAACGGCTATTTTACATAGCAAAAATCTAAGAAATGCCATAAGGTATCTGAATCACCATAGCGATGTTTTGATAGCGTCGTTGTTGTCTTATCATAGCTTGATATGTCTCCATCAGCTGGAACATAAGCACTATTACAACTTGTGCAACATTCATCATTTGTGGGTAGACGGCGCAATCCATTTTGGCATGGAGACTTTGTTCGCAAATATTAAATGTTAACCAACCATAAAACAAAGACGTTTTAGGTCATTTCCGCCACATATTCCCACTTTCTTTGCGGACACGGCGGGTGTCGACACAGACAGATATAAGTGGACGAACGAGGGGACCTTTTAAATTGAATTTACCTTTACTGTTTGGAGCGTTCCTAAACCACAGGCCGCCGCCATTGTCGTCTGGCATTAAAGGTGCCGTAGGTAGGATTGCGAAGATCCAGGACTTAGCCAAAAAATGTTAACATCAACAACTTCTCAGTCCCTCCCCCCTTTCCGCTAAAGCCCAAAACTGTCTCCATCATTTGTGGGTAGACGGCGCGATCCATTTTGGCGAGCAGACTTTGTTCGCAAATGTTAGCTTGAATGTTGTGCAGTTCAGTTCAAAATTAATGGAAACACCGTAAAATGTCTCAAATCTATCCGATGTACCGAGTTGATCGCAAAACGGCACGTGATGTCATTACCCACAGGTTTTTATTCGCTTTAAAGCCGTTGGATGGAAACACCCTTTCACAGGCTTTATTCGCAGGAACGTTTTTAGCGAAACTTCAGATAATTTGATTGACAAGTGGATGGAAACTTCTATTGTCAAAAACCTAAAGCTTTACGGAGTCAAGTTTAGAAAGAATCTAAATCTTTCTGTCATTGTCCCATCAGGGTCCAAGAGGCGACTCAATCGTTGGCCCACCCGGCCCCCAGGGGCCACCTGGTCAACCAGGAAGAGGCTACGATGGGCAACCTGGGCCACCGGGGCCGCCTGGACCTCCAGGAGCATCCTTATCTGGAAGTTACAGGGGCACACAGAGTGAGTTATAATGATAAACACATGCACACATATATATTCAAGATCATGTGTGATTTCAGTGATGTGACCGTCTTTTGAATGGCAGCTATCAATATTCCCGGACCACCGGGACCACCTGGAGTGCCTGGACTACCTGGACAGTCATCAGGGGTGAGAAAACTTGTTCCCCGTCAGATTTGTCCGCTTTATTTCGTCATTCTCTAACAATATTTTAAAGTATGGGGTGGCACAGTAGGGACCAATAATCGGGCATTTTTTCAGAATACAGCATAGAAGATCTGCTTAGAAATATAGGAAATACTGGATAGGATAGAACAACACTATGTAATTCTGCTAAATAAAACATCACAAGAGAAGAAAAAAGATGAAGATTAAAGGTTCCCCTTTAAAAACCTGCAGAAAACAGAGACTGTGCCACCCCTAGCTCCCCCCTTCTAGCCCTGCTCGTGAATACAAATGCCACGGTCATTATAGCTGTTGGACCAAAGTAGCCCCCCTGGCTTGGTTTACTCTGACTGTTTTTGTGTGTGTAGGTGACGGTGTTTAGGTCTTATGACACCATGACAGCCATCGCTAGGAGACAACCTGAGGGCTCTCTGGTGTACATCATTGAGCAAACCGATCTCTACTTACGGGTCCGAGATGGAATTCGTCAAGTCCAGGTAAAATACGTAGCGATGTTATGATGATGAAATAGTGAAAAGATAAAAATAGTTCCATGCATATTAATTGTTGTCTCCTTTTATTCAGCTTGGCGGCTACATTGCTTTACCCAGTGATGATGTGAGTGTTCTTCTCTTTTTTTTCTCTTCTGAAAGGTTAACTTAATTTTTTTTTTTGTTCAACCTGTACCCTATTTTTTTTTTGTCTTAGTGACCGATGGGAACAACAATCTTTGAAATCTCTAAAGCCACCAGACTCCTTGTATATAAACAGTAATTTTAGCATCGTAAAATACACTTCATTCAAAGTCGACAGAAACAAAATAAAACTATGAAAAGCCTTCTTGGGTCGTCTTTCTACTTTTCCAACAATCACAACTCTAGTTTTGGTTGAAACAAACACATAGTTTACAGGCTTACATGTGAAAATATGTTGGCTCTACACACGCTAAAAGCGCTGTTTATTTAAATGGAGTCTGGTGGGTTTAGCGATAGCGACTTTAGAGCCGTTTCTGGTTAAACAGAGAGGATTTAACTCTTTAAAAAAAGGTCTATCTCTGTAGGGATCCTTACCATAATGTTGTCAGACACTTAGAATAATAATCTGAGTCTCTCAGTGGCTTTTAGTGGACGAAATTGACAATGCACATTTGCCCCATAGGGTTACATTGCAGCCCGGTTCACATCTGCTGGTCACGGTGTTCTCACTTAATACTGGACCAATGTTGAAGATTGTTATTCCCATCAGTCACTTACACACAAAAACATAGGAAAACAGGGTCCAGGTTAAAAAAAGAAAAGGTTCCCCTTTAAGAACATACAATATGCCCTGTTTTCATACATATCATGCACATTATTTTCAGGGTAATGACGTTGCGGCTGTGGAGCCCCCACCAGTCATCCCCTACTCCCCAGACCACCACTCCAACACCGACACCTCCGCCCACGACTCCCAAAGGCCCCCTGAGAGTCCAGTCCACCCGGGCTCTGGGCATCAGTCACACCCGGACCCTCGATACCCGACGCACCCTGACCCCAGATACCCAACCCACCCTGATCCCCGATACCAACCTGACACGCGGTACCAGCCCGATCCTCGGTTTCCAGCACCCACAGATCCCAGGTTTCCAAGCTACTCCGAACGGGTAAATCAGCCAGACGGTAGGTATTCTGTCCACACGGGACCGGATGCTCGTTACCCGGTCACCCCTCAGCGAAGACCACCTCCTCCCGTGCCCCAGACTCCAGTCCACCATCACACCTCAGGTCCCGGGGTAAGAGAGGCCACTTCTTCTTTTTTTCTGTCGTGATTAACAATTTTTATTTAAATTAACAACATACAAAACATTCAACTCAACGCAACATGAACACAACCCCCCACCTTCCGTCTTCACCACCCACCCAGACAGAAATCAAGAAAATTTGACACATCAACTACAATATTCAAGACCATTCAACAAAATAGTGACAAAATAGACCATAAACCAAATAAATATATGTATAAATGACAACACCATAAGCCCATCATACACGTCTCTCTCTCTCCCCAGCACAAAGCTTTTTAGTTAGAGTTCAGGTACTTTCCCATTTTCTAGTGTAGACATCCAATCTGGAAAACGTTTATATGACATCTTTTCAAACGCCGCCACCCTAGCCATCTCACAAGCCCACTCCTGGATTGAAGGTGGCACCCCTTCATTCTTCCATCCCCTTAAAAATCTGTCTGGCTATCATTAAAGTAGTCTGGACCCAGCTACTTATGTGCTTATCCATCCCTATTAGGATCGACCCATCTCCCAAAACAAATAACCTCAGGCTGACTGGAACCTGGGTCCCTGCAATCAGACATAAGTTATCATGTATCCTGGTCCAAAACTCCTGGACCTTACCACAGGACCACAGGACATGAAGTAATTGGCCGTCCTCTGTCTTACACTTCCAGAGAGACCCCTTCTAAACCATCGCACTCACATCTCTGCTCCAGAGTTTGATTTTAAAATGAAATATTGATACGGAGCATGTTGGTGTTTCCCCAGCTCCACCTGATCGCGCTGAACGTCCCTCAGACGGGCGGGATGCGGGGCATCCGCGGCGCAGACTACCAGTGCTTCACTCAGGCTCAGGCCATCGGGATGAAGGGAACTTTCCGGGCCTTCCTGTCCGCCAAACTCCAAGATCTCCACAGCATCGTCCGCAGGGCCGACCGGGACCGTTTCCCAATAGTCAACCTGAAGGTAGCCGACAGAGGCGTTTTTAAGACATTTAAAGGTCCCATGACATGGTGTTCTTTGGATGCTTTTATATAGACCTCAGTGGTTCCCTAATACTGTATCTGAAGTCTCTTATATAGACCTCAGTGGTCCCCTAATACTGTATCTGAAGTCTCTTATATAGACCTCAGTGGTCCCCTAATACTGTATCTGAAGTCTCTTTTATATAGGCCTTAGTGGTCCCCTAATACTGTATCTGAAGTCTCTTTTATATAGGCCTTAGTGGTCCCCTAATACTGTATCTGAAGTCTCTTATATAGACCTCAGTGGTCCCCTAATACTGTATCTGAAGTCTCTTTTATATAGGCCTTAGTGGTCCCCTAATACTGTATCTGAAGTCTCTTTTATATAGACCTTAGTGGTCCCCTAATACTGTCTCTGAAGTCTCTTTTATATAGGCCTTAGTGGTCCCCTAATACTGTATCTGAAGTCTCTTTTATATAGACCTTGGGCGGTGCCCCTAATACTGTATCTGAAGTCTCTTATATAGACCTCAGTGGTCCCCTAATACTGTATCTGAAGTCTCTTTTATATAGACCTTAGTGGTCCCCTAATACTGTATCTGAAGTCTCTTTTATATAGACCTTAGTGGTCCCCTAATACTGTATCTGAAGTCTCTTTTATATAGGCCTTAGTGGTCCCCTAATACTGTATCTGAAGTCTCTTTTACATAGACCTTAGTGGTCCCCTAATACTGCATCTGAAGTCTCTTTTACATAGACCTTAGTGGTCCCCTAATACTGTATCTGAAGTCTCTTTTACATAGACCTTAGTGGTCCCCTAATACTGGATCTGAAGTCTCTTTTATATAGGTCTTACACTGCACTATATTTTTTTATCCTGTCCATGCACCACCTGTCTATACCTGTCTATTCTTGGTACTGTATATCACATTGCACTTTTCTGCTCTTTTTGCACTTCTGCATTTCGTTGTCTTGACAGTAAAGTTGAATCTAATCTAATCCGTGGTCCATACGGATCAACACTCACGGTTCAGAACGCATGTGAACCGCAGATTAATTGCAAAGTTTAACAATAATAGTAGTGTGAAATAAATTGTTACTGTCCCTGTTACTTAAAGTAAGACTGATACATCTCTAGGGTTGCAGTGAAAAGATACAGGCAACGCAATTTTCTGTTCACGTGAACAGAGCATGTTAAAAGTGGTTGATAGAGGCGGCTAAGCTCCATCGTATCAGCGGCAGTTGGTAGTTGAGTTATCCAAGAATAGGGGGCTTAGACTCGGGGTTGGGTACCAAACCCCGGTGCTAATACGTCACCGGTGCCTAAACGACCGGCGTCTACTGATCTCTGTACTGGTTGTGTCGTCTCACCTTTGTCAGGACGAGGTTCTGTTCGACAGCTGGGAAGCCATCTTCAATGGCGGCAGGATGAAGGACAACGTGCCGATCTACTCCTTTGATGGCAAAGACGTTCTCAGTGACGGCACATGGTGAGGCAAATGACAGATGAATATATATATATATATATATATATATATATATATATATATATATATATAGAATGCAATAATACAGACTTAGTTAGAAACTTTCTGACTAACAACTAGGATTGGGCATCGAGAACTTGGAATCATTTAAAAAATGTACGATTCCAATGGAATCTTTTTTTTTTTTTTTGGAACCGTTTGGAAGAAATTTTTTCCGAATCCGATCATCGATTCCAAATTTAAGTTTTGGTTTCCGTAGTGGCCACCTTCCAGCAGGCGCTTGTTGTGTTGCAGCCACGGAGCACAGTAAGCGCCATTGTAGTGTGGCTTTATTTTAAGTTGAAAAAGCCCAGTGAAACTCTAACTCACCATTGAATCGAAATAAAATGTGAAAGTAAGCATGTGACCCGTTTCATCTCCACCACATAAGAAACGGAATCGAAAGGAAGAATCGGAATTTGTTAAATTGTCAGAATTGTTAAATCAAAAACAATGCCCAGCCCTACTAACAATGGAGAAACACTAAAAGAACAAAAGTATGCGTTAAAACTATATTCATGCTGCTCTTCCTGTTTCCCCCCACAGGCCAGATAAGATGATGTGGCACGGGTCGACCGGCGGCGGGCAGGCGCACGGCGACAGCTACTGTGAGATGTGGCGCGTGGGTGAGCAGGCGCTGAGCGGCATGGCCTCGTCGCTGCAGAGCGGCAGCCTGCTCCAGCAGAGCTCCAGCAGCTGCTCCAACTCCTACGCCGTGCTGTGCGTCGAGAACAGCTACATCGGCCACGCCAAGAGATAGACACACACATGCACACACAACACATGCTTTTGTCCTCACATACTTTTCTATCTATTGTAAATAAGTTTTTTTCTTAGGTATAATTAGTTGATGTTTGTTTATGTTGGTGCTACACAGGACGAAACCACATGTTGGACCTAAATTAAGCTCAGGTGACGTACAGCAAAGGGCCGTCCACACCGAGATCGATGACTGTAAGCATAACTAATGGATTCTGATTGGCTGTCAGTGTTTCTATTGTTCATCAAATCGCTCTGAAAGTGATCCCAACGATACCGTTCGCCACTGTCGTTGCCGTTATAGTTGTGGTGTGGACTCCGCCATCCACTGGAGTTGCAACGATTTTTGAAAACTATTTGTTTATAGTTATCGTTTTTTGGTGTGGATGGCCCTTAACGCAGGCAACGGTGTGTTTCCAAAAGGGCCGTTTTGTTGTCTGTGAATGGGTCATGTATTTGTTGTTTGGGACTCGTCAGCTCATGTGTCGCTATAATGTTGATATGGATATTAAATTAGTACGCTTGGTGCTGGTTGGTAAAGCCCAGTTTAATTGAGAGGCGTTGGGATTCAGAAACAATGACTACGTTTACATGCACATAATATTCAGTTTTTTGCCCTTATTTCGGAAAAGACGACATTCCAACTAAGTTGTTTCCACGTCTAACGAAAGTGAATATTCCACTAATATGGGAAAAATGTGTCATCATCAATTTCTGCCGCTGACACGCTTTATGGAAAGGATAGGCCTTTTACAAAAGTCTAAAACCCTCTTTGTTTAAGCAGAAACAGCTTTAGCTAACTCCATTTAAATTAACAGCATATTTAGCGTGTATAGAGCCAACACATGTTCACATGTCAATCGGTAAACTATGTCTTTATTTCAACCAAAGCTGAGTTGTGATGGTTGGAAAAATGGAAAGTGGACCAAAACGGCTTTTCATAATAATAATAATAAATATTGAAAAATACATAATTGTATTGATGCAGTCATCAACACATTTCAGCACCCAAGAGCAGGATTAACACAAGTTATTGTATATGAAATGTATGTTTGTTTTTTTTAAACTTGTTTTCCTTTACACTGATGTAATCTGTAACCCACAGCACTTGAGTAATAGCTTTTTATTTCATTTTGCGACTTTCATACATGGGAAGATGTTTTCAAATCGTATTTTTATCAGTAACAAAGGGATATTTATTTTGTATAAACCGTGCATTTTCTAGTATAATGTGTGATGTGAATGCTTTCACAAAGAATAATATTTCCAAATGTATCCAGCAAATGTGCAAAGCCTACACAAAGATGTGTAATCCTTGAAAAAACGTTTTCTTTTGACATAACGTTTGTGCACATAGCAAGCAAACCCATTTCTGTACAGATATCTGGATAGGATTCAGCCATAAGTGTGTCTGTGCACTGTTGCTTTTTATTTGTTTTTGCGTTTTATCCAAGAACAGTAAATGCACCGCAGCTAGCTTACAGTGGAGAGCATACAAAACACTGGGGTCACACGGTCTCGGTCTAAAATGGAGTATATAGTGACATTTCATGTGCCATAACAAATGCAGCAAGATTTGTGTTATCTGTTTTTCTCCTTGTGCGAGCAACATTTTTGAAATGTTGCATCTCATTGAATAAACCTGTGTGGAACATTGTCAGCTGATGTTGTGGTGCCTGTTTTGAGCTATTTCTACAGTTGATGGATCTCAGTTGTTACATTGTTATTACAGTTATAACACTGCTTATTACATTATTACAGTTATAAAACATTGTAATTACATGTAACACATTGTAATTACACAATGTTATTACAATGTTATTACAGTTATAACAAATTGCATATTATATTATTACACAGTTGTAACAATTCAATTCAATTTTATTTATAGTATCAAATTATAACAAGAGTTTTCTCGAGACACTTTACAGGTTGTGTAGGTCTAGACCACACTATAATTTATAAAGCCCCAACAATTCTAATAATTCCCCCAAGAGCAAGCAGTGCGACAGTGGTGAGAAAAAACTTCCTATTAGGAAGAAACCTGGGACAGACCCAGGCACTTGGTAGGCGGTGTCTGACGGTGCCGATTGGGGATGTGACGAACAGTGGCAATAATAGTCACATTAATAATGGAACAGTGACTTCATATGGTAGTCGTAATAGTTCATGTCATATCAGGGCGCTGCAGGGCGTTACAGGATGTAGCGCGGCACAGCAGAGCATCGATTGATGTAGCAGGAAGCAGCAGGGTTCAGCAGGACGCAGCATGACACTGCAGGGCACCGCTGAGCTTAACAGGGAGTGCAGCAGGACCACGGCGAAAGCTGCAACCAAGAAACACCAGACGTCAAACCTAGAGCTCTCTGAACAAGTCGCACAGCCATTGATTTTGTTCATCTGTGTTTAAGAAGAGGTGGACGCAGGTGCCATCATGGGGCAGGAGGCAGTGCCCGTGCTGGGCATAAAAACGCCATAGTATAGTATGTCGAAAACAGTCATAAAGACGCAATAGTATAGCATGTCGAAAATACTGATAAAAAGCCATAGTATAGTATGTCGAAAAAAGTGACAAAAAAGCCATAGTATAGTATGTTGAAAACAGTGGTAACATCGCCATAGTAGTGTCAAAAAAAGTGATAAAAAAGCCATAGTATAGTATGTCGAAAAAAGTGATAAAACGCCATAGTATAGTATGTCGAAAACAGTGATGAAAACACCATAGTATAGTATGTCGAAAACACTGATAAAATGCCATAGTAAAGTATGTCGAAAATACTGATAAAAACCCTTAGTATAGTATTTCGAAAAACCCATAGTATAGTATGTTGAAAACACTGATAAAATGCCATAGTATAGTATGTTGAAAAAAGTGATAAAAAAAACAATAGTATAGTATGTCGAAAACAGTGATGAAAACGCCATAGTATAGTATGTCGAAAAAAGCCATGGTATAGTATGTCGAAAAAAGGGATAAAAACACCATAGTATAGTATGTTGAAAAAAGCCATAGTATAGTATGTCGAAAATACTGATAAAAAAGCCATAGTATGGTATGTCGAAAAAAGTGATAAAAAAGCCATAGTATAGTATGTCGAAAACAGTGATGAAAACGCCATAGTATAGTATGTTGAAAAAAGCCATAGTATAGTATGTCGAAAAAAGTGATAAAAACGCAATAGTATAGTATGGTGAAAAAAGCCATAGTAAAGTATGTCGAAAAAAGTGATAAAAACGCCATAGTATAGTATGGTGAAAACAGTGATGAAAAAGCCATAGTATAGTATGTCGAAAAAAGTGACACAAAAGCCATAGTATAGCATGTCGAAAAAAGCCATAGTATAGAATGTCGAAAAAAGTGATAAAAACGCCATATTAAGTATGTCGAAAACAGTGATAAAAACGCCAAAGTATAGTATGTCGAAAACAGTGATAAAAACGCCATAGGATAGCATGTCGAAAATACTGATAAAAAGCCATAGTATAGTATGTCGAAAAAAGTGACAAAAAGCCATAGTATAGTATGTCGAAAACAGTGATGAAAACGCCATAGTATAGTATGTCGAAAATACTGATAAAAAGCCATAGTATAGTATGTCGAAAACAGTGATAAAAACGCCATAGTAAAGTATGTCGAAAATACTGATAAAAAAGCCATAGTATAGTATGTCGAAAAAAGTGACAAAAAGCCATAGTATAGTATGTCGAAAACAGTGATGAAAACGCCATAATATAGTATGTCGAAAATACTGACAAAAAAGCCATAGGAAAGTATGCTGAAAAAAGCCATAGTATAGTATGTCGAAAACAGTGATAAAAACGCCATAGTAAAGTATGTTGAAAATACTGATAAAAAGCCTTAGTATAGTATGTCGAAAAAAGTGATAAAAAAGCCATTGTATAGTATGTCGGAAAAAGTGATTAAAAAAGCCATAGTATAGTATGTCGAAAAAAGCCATAGTATAGTATGTCGAAAACAGTGATAAAAACGCCATAGTATAGCATGTCGAAAATACTGATAAAAAGCCATAGTATAGTATGTCGAAAAAAGCCTTAGTATAGTATGTCGAAAAAAGTGATAAAAAAGCCATAGTATAGTATGTCAAAAAAAGCCATAGTAAAGTATGTCAAAAAAGTGATAAAAAAGCCTTAGTATAGTATGTCGAAAAAAGTGATAAAAAAGCCATAGTATAGTATGTCGAAAACAGTGTTGAAAACGCCATAGTATAGTATGTCGAAAAAAGCCATAGTATAGTATGTTGAAAAAAAACATATTATAGTATGTCGAAAATACTGATAAAAAGCCTTAGTATAGTCTGTCGAAAAACCCATATTATAGTATGTCGAAAACACTGATAAAATGCCATAGTATAGTATGTTGAAAAAAGTGATAAAAAAGCCATAGCATATTATGTCGAAAACTGTGATAAAAACTCCATAGTATAGTATGTCGAAAAAAGCGATAAAAAAGCCATAGCATATTATGTCGAAAACATTGATAAAAAAGCCATAGTATAGTATGTCAATAAAAGCCATGCTATAGTATGTCGAAAAAAGTGATAAAAACACCATAGTATAGTATGTCGAAAACAGTGATGAAAACGCCATAGTATAGCATGTCGAAAAAAGCCATAGTATAGTATGTCGAAAAGCCATATGTCGAAAAAAGTGATAAAAAGCCATAGTATAGTATGTCGAAAAAAGTGGTAAAAAAGCCATAGTATAGTATGTTGAAAAAAGTGATAAAAAAGCCATAGCATATTATGTCGAAAACTGTGATAAAAACTCCATAGTAAAGTATGTCGAAAAATCCTGATAAAAAGCCATAGTATAGGCCGACGAAAAAAGTGATAAAAAAGCCATAGTATAGTATGTCGAAAATACTGATAAAAAGCCATAGTATAGTCTGTCGAAAAAAGTGATAAAAAAGCCATTGTATAGTATGTCGGAAAAAGTGATTAAAAAAAGCCATAGTATAGTATGTCGAAAATACTGATAAAAAGCCATAGTATAGTATGTCGAAAAAAGTGATAAAAACGCTATAGTATAGTATGTCGAAAACAGTGATGAAAAAGCCATAGTATAGTATGTCGAAAAAAAAAGCCATAGTATAGCATGTCGAAAAAAGCCATAGTATAGAATGTCGAAAAAAGTGATAAAAACGCCATAGTATAGTATGTCGAAAATGCGGATAAAAACGCCATATTAAGTATGTCGAAAACAGTGATAAAAACGCCATAGTATAGCATGTCGAAAATAACTGATAAAAAGCCATAGTATAGCATGTCGAAAACAGTGATGAAAAACGCCATAGTATAGTATGTCGAAAAAAGTGATAAAAAAGCCATAGTATAGTATGTCAAAAAGTGATAAAAAAGCCATAGTATAGTATGTCGAAAACAGTGATAAAAACGCCATAGTATAGTATGTCGAAAAAAGTGATAAAAAAGCCATAGTATAGTATGTTGAAAAAAGTGATAAAAACGCCATAGTATAGTATGTCGAAAAAAGCCATAGTATAGTATGTCGAAAAAAGTGATAAAAAAGCCATAGTATAGTATGTCGAAAAAAGTGATAAAAAAGCCATAGTATAGTATGTCGAAAAAGTGATAAAAAAGCCATAGCATTATATTGCGAAAACTGTGATAAAACTCCATAGTAAAGTATGTCGAAAATCCTGATAAAAAGCCATAGTATAGGCCGTCGAAAAAGTGATAAAAAGCCATAGTATAGTATGTCGAAAATACTGATAAAAAGCCATAGTGTAGTATGTCAAAAAGTGATTAAAAAAAGCCATTGTATAGTATGCCGAAGAGGATTAAAAAAGCTCATAGTATAGTAATGTCGAAAATACTGATAAAAAGCCATAGATAGTCTCGCCGAAAAAGTGATTAAAAAAAGCCATAGTATAGTATGTCAAAAAAGCGCATAGTATAGTATGTCGAAAACAGTGATGAAAACGCTATAGTATAGTATGGCTTAAAAAGCCATAGTATAGTATGTCAAAAAGTGATAAAAAAGCCATAGTATAGTATGTCGAAAATGCGGATAAAAACGCCGTAGGTAGTATAGGTCGAAAAACAGTGATGAAAAGTTACTATTTGGTAAGGTGGCCCGTCCCAGAAATGCTTGTTACTTAATCCTAGCTTCTGGGAGTTTACTCCCCGGAGTCCTTATGTTTTTCCCGAGCATATTTCCTTGGAGAACGTTGGCACCAAGACCCTGGTTGTAGCTGTCGCCGTGGTCCCTGTTGCAACCCCTGCTGAGCTCAGCGATGTCCTGCAATGTCATGGCGCGTCCCTGCTGAACCCTGCAGCTCCCGCAACATCCAGTCACTGTTCGTATTATAATGTGACTACTATCGCCACTGTTCATCACACCCCTAACCGCTCAGACAACCGCCTACCAAGAGCCTGGTCTGTCCGAGGTTTCTTCCCAAGAGGGAGTTTTTCCTCGCCAATCGTCGCACTGCTTGCTCTTTGAGGGAATTACTGTAATTGTTGGAATTGTTGGGGCTTTGTAAATTGTGTAGAGTGTGGTCTAGACCTACTCTATCTGTAAAATGTCGCGGATAACTTATGTTGTGATTTGATACTATAAATAAAATTGAATTGAATTGAATTGAAATCGAAAAGCATAGTATATATGAAAAAGTGATAAAAAAGCCATAGTATAGTATGTCAAAAACAGTGATGAAAACGTCATAGTATAGTATGTCGAAAACAGTGATGAAAACGCCATAGTATAGTATGTCGAAAAAAGTGATAAAAAAGCCATAGTATTGTATGTCAAAAAAGTGATAAAAAAAACAAGTATAGTATGTCGAAAACAGTGGATATAAAACGCCCTAGTATAGTATGTCGAAAAAGTGATAAAAAAAGCCAGTTAGTATGTGTTGAAAAAATGATAAAAACGCATAGTATAGTATGTCGAAAAAAGCCTTAGTATAGTATGTCGAAAAAGTGGTAAAAAAGCCATAGTATAGTATGTTGAAAAAAGTGATAAAAAAGCCAAGCATATATGCAAAAAGTGATAAAAAAGCCATAGCATATTATGGCGAAAAACTGTGATAAAAACTCCATAGTAAAGTATGTCGAAAAATCCTGATAAAAAGCCATAGTATAGGCCGTCGAAAAAAGTGATAAAAAAGCCATAGTATAGTATGTCGAAAATACTGATAAAAAGCCATAGTATAGTATGTCAAAAAAAGTGATTAAAAAAAGCCATTGAATAGTATGTCGAAAAAAGTGATTAAAAAAAGCCATAGTATAGTATGTCGAAAATACTGATAAAAGCCATAGTATAGTCTGTCGAAAAGGATTTGATAAAAAGCCATAGTATAGTATGTCGAAAAAGCCATAGTATAGTATGTCGAAAACAGTGATGAAAACGCCATAGTATAGTATGGCGAAAAAAGCCATAGTATAGTATGTCGAAAAAAGTGATAAAAAAGCCATAGCATATTATGTCGAAAACTGTGATAAAAAAAAGCCATAGTATAGTATGTCGAAAAAAGTGATAAAAACGCTATAGTATAGTATGTCGAAAACAGTGATGAAAAAGCCATAGTATAGTATGTCGAAAAAAGTGAAACAAAAGCCATAGTATAGCATGTCGAAAAAAGCCATAGTATAGAATGTCGAAAAAAGTGATAAAAACGCCATAGTATAGTATGTCGAAAATGCGGATAAAAACGCCATATTAAGTATGTCGAAAACAGTGATCAAAAACGCCATAGTATAGTATGTCGAAAATACTGATAAAAAGCCATAGTATAGCATGTCGAAAACAGTGATGAAAACGCCATAGTATAGTATGTCGAAAACAGTGATGAAAACGCCATAGTATAGTATGTCGAAAAAAGTGATAAAAAAGCCATAGTATAGTATGTTGAAAAAAATGATAAAAACGCCATAGTATAGTATGTTGAAAAAAGCCTTAGTATAGTATGTCGAAAAAAGTGGTAAAAAAGCCATAGTATAGTATGTTGAAAAAAGTGATAAAAAAGCCATAGCATATTATGTCGAAAAAGTGATAAAAAAGCCATAGCATATTATGTCGAAAACTGTGATAAAAACTCCATAGTAAAGTATGTCGAAAAATCCTGATAAAAAGCCATAGTATAGGCCGTCGAAAAAAGTGATAAAAAAGCCATAGTATAGTATGTCGAAAATACTGATAAAAAGCCATAGTATAGTATGTCAAAAAAAGTGATTAAAAAAAGCCATTGTATAGTATGTCGAAAAAAGTGATTAAAAAAAGCCATAGTATAGTATGTCGAAAATACTGATAAAAAGCCATAGTATAGTCTGTCGAAAAAAGTGATTAAAAAAAGCCATAGTATAGTATGTCGAAAAAAGCCATAGTATAGTATGTCGAAAACAGTGATGAAAACGCCATAGTATAGTATGGCGAAAAAAGCCATAGTATAGTATGTCGAAAAAAGTGATAAAAAAGCCATAGTATAGTATGTCGAAAAAAGTGATAAAAACGCCGTAGTATAGTATGTCGAAAACAGTGATGAAAAAGTTACTATTTGTGTGCAGCCCGTCCCAGAAATGCTTGTTACTAATCCTAGCTTCTGGGGAGTTTACTCCCCGGAGTCCTTATGTTTTTTCCCCCAGCATATTTCCTTGGAGAACGTTGGCACCAAGACCCTGGTTGCAGCTGTCGCCGTGGTCCTGCTGCACTCCCTGCTGAGCTCAGCGATGCCCTGCAATGTCATCGTTGCGTCCTGCTGAACCCTGCAGCTTCCCGCTACATCCAGTCACTGTTCCATTATTAATGTGACTACTATCGCCACTGTTCATCACACCCTAACCGGCTCGTCAGACAACCGCCTACCAAGAGCCTGGGTCTGTCCGGGTTTCTTCCCAAGAGGGAGTTTTTCCTCGCCACTGTCGCACTGCTTGCTCTTGAGGGAATTACTGTAATTGTTGGAATTGTTGGGGCTTTGTAAATTATAGAGTGTGGTCTAGACCTACTCTATCTGTAAAGTGTCTCGAGATAACTTATGTTATGATTTGATACTATAAATAAAATTGAATTGAATTGAATTGAATTGAAAAGCCATAGTATAGTATGTCGAAAAAAGTGATAAAAAAGCCATAGTATAGTATGTCAAAAACAGTGATGAAAACGCCATAGTATAGTATGTCGAAAACAGTGATGAAAACGCCATAGTATAGTATGGTGAAAAAAGCCATAGTAAAGTATGTCGAAAAAAGTGATAAAAATGCCATAGTATAACATGTCGAAAACAGTGATGAAAAAGCCATAGTATAGTATGTCGAAAAAAGTGACACAAAAGCCATAGTATAACATGTCGAAAAAAGTGACACAAAAGCCATAGTATAGCATGTCGAAAAAAGTGACACAAAAGCCATAGTATAGCATGTCGAAAAACGCCATAGTATAGTATGTCGAAAATGCGGATAAAAACGCCATATTAAGTATGTCGAAAACAGTGATCAAAACGCCAAAGTATAGTATGTTGAAAACAGTGATAAAAACGCCATAGTATAGTATGTCGAAAACAATGATGAAAAAGCCATAGTATAGTATGTCGAAAATACTGACGAAAAAGCCATAGTATTGTATGTCAACAAAAGTGATAAAAACGCCATAGCATATTATGTCGAAAACTGTGATAAAAACTCCATAGTAAAGTATGTCAAAAATCCTGATAAAAGGCCATAGTACAGTCCGTCGAAAAAAGTGATAAAAAAGCCATAGTATAGTATGTCGAAAAAAGCGATAAAAAAGCCATAGCATATTATGTCGAAAACATTGATAAAAAAGCCATAGTATAGTATGTCAATAAAAGCCATGCTATAGTATGTCGAAAAAAGTGATAAAAACACCATAGTATAGTATTTCGAAAACAGTGATAAAAATACCATAGTATAGTATGTCGAAAAGAGTGATAAAAACGCCATAGTATAGCACGTTGAAAAAAGCCATATGTCGAAAAAAGTGATAAAAAGCCATAGTATAGTATGTCGAAAAATGGATAAAAAAGCCATAGCATATTATGTCGAAAACAGTGATAAAAACGCCATAGTAAAGTATGTCGAAAATACTGACAAAAAACCTTAGTATAGTCTGTCGAAAAACCCATATTATGGTATGTCGAAAACACTGATAAAATGCCATAGTATAGTATGTCGAAAAAGTGATAAAAAAGCCATAGTATAGTATGTTGAAAAAGTGATAAAAAAGCCATAGCATATTATGTCGAAAACTGTGATAAAAACTCCATAGTAAAAATTATGTGAAAAGTCTGATAAAACCATGGTATGAGTATGTCCGGAAAAAGTGATAAAACCATGAGTATGGTATGTCGGAAAAAACCATGGTATGGTATGTCGAAACAGGTGAT
This sequence comes from Perca fluviatilis, assembly GCF_010015445.1. NCBI lineage: Eukaryota > Metazoa > Chordata > Actinopteri > Perciformes > Percidae > Perca > Perca fluviatilis. Next base: position 18,021,114 of record NC_053135.1, on the reverse strand, counting down.
TAAGAAAACCCATGGTGGGTAATAATCGAAAATGTCTGATAAAAGCATGCATGGAATAGTGTGGTGAAAATTATTGATAAAAGCCATATGGGTATGTCGAAAAAACCATAATTATGGTATGTCAAAACTGTGATGAAAAGCCATAATTATTGTATCAGCCGAGATAAAGTGTCCTTGTCATAGGAAAGTATGTTGAAAATGCGATAAATAATATGGTATAGGTATGTCGAAAAATACTGATAAAAGTACATAGTATAGTATGTCAAAACTGTGATGAAACTTATGCATAATTAAAAGAATATGTCGAGATAAAATTGTCCAAAACGCCATGGGATAGCATGTCGAAAAAGTGATGAAAACGCCATACTATGGTATGTCGAAAAGCCATGGTATAATTATGTCGAAAAAATTAAAAAATACATGGTATGTGAATTGATATACAAAAAATGTGCTTTGGATAAAGGCAGCTCGGCAAAATGCATAATATAAATGAAGGCCGAGTGCCGAGGTGTCTCACTTTTAAAGTTGACTTCTACTAGCAATGGAAATGAATCATCTACAGTCATAGTACAGCTCTGTGCACAGGATTTTAAAATGTTGTCAGCCCAGTAGCTGGGATTTGACTGAGAGTCTAGGCTCACATCACTTAAATACAGAGACTCTGCAAGTAGATGATGTCAAATAGCAAAACTGGCGAAATTTACCCATTATAGCTTTACTTTTATTTCCATCCAGGCCGCCTCTTTCCCCCATCTCCCCTTTGAAACCTTGGATTCTCCTGAGGAAAAAGTTGTTTCTCAGTATGAAAAATAACCAGTATATAGTTTCATTTTCTATTACAAGTATTTATCAATCAAAAATGGTTGAAAACAGACACATTACGTTTTACGTCGGTCTGATCGAGTATTATGCTTTCACTCCTACGAAAGCACTCAAAGCTTTTTACAATGTATGCCCCCACATTCCCACCCATTCACACATCAGCGGGCGGAGGCTGCTATGCATGTGGTGCCAACCTGCCACTGGGAGAAGTTTGGGGCTCCCAGCATCTTGCCTAAGGACACTTTGATGGGTCAGGCAGAGCTGGGCTCGAATCAAATGGTACCTCTACCACCCAAGCCACCATCACTTTTAATCAAATTATTACTAATAATCAGGCTAAGACCTGAATTCCAGTATAAGGCACGTAACACAAACGCATGAAAATACAGCAGCAGGTTCCATTGAAGAAGGCCAGAAGGCAGACAACACGCAAGCAGGGTTCCTCCAGTCCGAACTTCAGTTCAATTGCGTATACTGTACATGCACAAGTTATTTGACTTTCCAATTGCATTGTCTGGGTGTCTTAATCGAATAAGAGGTAGACCAGTTGGCTCGATTCCAATCAGTTCAGTAAGGTAGTTCTGAGCCAGAGGGTTGGTTGCTACCATCTACAAGTAGTATGTTCTCAAACTTTTTTCAGTCATTCCCTTACTTTTTGAAGATGGAGGATCACACCTACTGGTGACGCAGTTAAGTCACTAAGGAAGCGAAAAAGAGAATTATAACGCATTAACGCATTAGGAAAACAAAGACCAAAGTCAATATTGGAGAGTGGCTTCTTCCAAGATGGAATGACCTCATGAGGAACAAGGATTTAAAAAGGGAACGCCAAAAGTTGCCTGCTTTTCTCGACAGGTGTAATTCAGCCTATTCGGGCTCTAAATCTATACAGTCTATGGTGTAAATTGAAGTTTTATAGTTGCTTGGCTAACTATAGCATGAGCAGTGGCAAACGCCAAACGACGCCTAGGATACTTTTCCTTGCTCGATGAAAGCATTTGTCTTAGGCTACGCGGTAACGATAAATCTGTGTACAGACGATCACTGGCAAAGGACACTCTAAATTGTGAAGTTATTTTTTCATTGCTTTTGCTTTGTACTGGAAGCCTTTACATGGTGAAACGCCACCGAGAGAGTAAAACGCCACGAAATTGAGGGGCTAGGAAAGTAATATTCAGTTGGTTGTCATATTGGAATTTCACCGGGCTAGATGGAGGAAGCTTTACACAATGTAGCTTTAAACATAACAAATGTGACCATAGAATAAGCATTTTTAACCACACTCTACACTACTGCACAGACAATACTCAACCTCTCAAATTACTTTGACGAAAGTGTTTCAAATGTCGTCAATTCCCCAAGCAGCAAAAATCCTCGCCATTGAAGTCCCACTGGATTCCTGGCAAGCAGAGCTACCACACACTTCATGTACGTAAACACCTGCTGAACCCGACAATTTCTTCCTATGTTGAAAACAAAATAAAATTGATAGGGCTTAAAGTCTTATTTCCAGTATAGTGTAAAACCAATATATCCAGCATTCCAGATTTATGTACAATTGGATCGTTGGAATTGGTCCCATATAGTATTATGACAAGCTATCTGATCCCTACCGTCAATGTTGGAGATTTCATATTATCAATAAGTAGTGTCAAAAAGAGCAATCGCCACAAGGTACCAGGAAATTTGGGAGGATTAAGATTAGGGACAAATTCCCTTTACAGTAAACTGTATCTCGACATGACCAATTAATATAGAAGACAAGGTGATTGCAAGCAGTCTCACATACTTTCCAACAGCACTGCATAAAAAGTACTCACTTTATTTGAAATAACAGGGTTTGAAGGGCTGGGAGAGACTCCTGAACGTTTCAGAGGTATTGAGCTATTGTACTTCTTTATCTTGATGGTATCTCAATATTAACAAGAAAAACGGATGTGGAAAGACTGTGTTAGCCAATAAGTATAAGAATAGAAGTGATACTCTTTTGATCCTGAGTGGAAACGTCTGGCTGCAAATTTATCCCATCTAATAAACATTAGTGAGACTCACTGTTGAAAACATCACACTTTATCAGTCCTTTTTAAAATAATAATGAGGCCATCCTTAAAAATATTGCAGTAACAGAAAAAAAGAAGAAAAAAGTGGCTCTGTAGGTAGATTCATTTTTTTTTCTAGATTCAATGTAAAAAAGCAACTTTTTGTCAGGTGGATTAAAAAGCAGGTCGATTTATTATGCATTCAGCAAAAATAAAAGCCCCAGCCATTTAAGCTTTCCTACTGTGTGTATGTGTTTTTGTAGAATGGAAATTATAATACATTTACCTGTGAAGATTAATTTTTTATTTAGCCAATTTTGACGTGATAAGTGAGATCTCGTGTCACTATTTTCTGCTTGTTCTTCCAAGGAAGCTAGGATTTCACTTCCTTTGATTGTGAATGGAGCCTGTGGCAACATATAAATAATGTTTTTTCTAAATTTAAAACATAAGCAAAATTATCAGAGTTATATATATCATTATGCTTACAAGCTTACTGTATGAAGTTTTTGTCCCAAACACCCAAAATTTATAAAAAATAGTGTTGCTTGGGAGGGGGGATGGATTACTAAATAGAGCTGCTTTGAAGTACAAAACAGGAAGAAATCTGAGCAGCTTGTTTTGTAGTTTGGTTTGGTAGTATGGGTACAGAAGGGTAGATATGTTATAAGCTATTATACAGCAAGCATTTACAACTGAATGGCGTATAACGATGTCCTCTCTTTATCTGGAGTAAATCAAAAACAATGATGGAATATCAAATAATACCATTAAATAGATAATCAAATCATTTAAGTTAATCCAATACAATATTTCAACTTTAACCACCCACCCTCACCAAACGAAGTACGACGATACGTACTACCCTAAACACAGGCGGGCGCTGAGGAGTGGGAAGGGGATGAAGGATTCTTTGTGTGATTTTACTCTGCTTAATGGTACCTATTATTATTTTAACCCTCCACGCCATTTGGGGAATTAACACCCGCTAATGGTTGAACTGTTCTTCTTTGCTGCTTGATTTGAGGACGCGCTGCAGAGGTGTCACCAGGTATGTGAGTTGAGACGCACTGTTACTTGAGGTCAAAAGGGTGCTTCAAACGAGACAAGCTAAAAACAACAAATCTGCCATTTTGGGTACAGTAGCAAATATGCCTTTTATGGGGTAAAGAATTAATGTTAGTACATTAAACAAAACTCACTTTGGTTCCACTGATGTGGCCACGCAGTAAGGGGGTCCTCATCCTCATCCTCCCACCACGTTTTGGCAACACTGGATTCTCTTCCCACAATGGGTTTTTCGGAATCTTTCTTCTAACGCTTATCCAACTTCCCCAAAGTATTCATGTCTATTGCAGAGAAATATCATCACCATTGCTACTTAAACTGATAGTTACCAACAATGTCTAGCTAAAACAATGTAAGCATAATATGATATTATAAGACGTTTGATACGAGGATTATGGTGATATTATCACAAAAAACCCATACGAACTGCTCATTAACGTTATCCTACACAACTCCTCGAGGTAACGTGAAGTTTTAGTAAGCAGGGCTTGACATTAACTTTTGAGGCACTTGTCCTTACGCTTCTACTTTTCCATGCACAAAAGCACTGTCCGGGTAAAGATTCCATAATTTTATGATAAAACCGCTGGAAAGGGATCCAAACACTATCAGCATTAATAAAGTACTAAGTCAATATATTGAGATACTAAGTCAATATATTAAAAAGTCAATTTTCACATCATATTGAGATTCCTAGTTTATATTCTTGAGATACTTCAAGTCAATATTTTGACCAGAGGTTGTGGTGGCGAAACTTGAACTTCTATACTATATCAAAAATAATTTTGTAGATATAACAATGGATTTTGCCACTAAATGTTGGTGTTAACTTTTTTATTTATCTATACAACTTCACTAATTTCTACCCAGCAATTGATTTAGAGACTTAGCGCTGTAGCTTTACAGTTGATTATTACCGATATTTAACCCTATTATTTATTTATTTGTTTCAAAAGGAGTACAAAAAATTACATTATGAACGGCAAAAACCACCACTGGAGGAACGGTATTTCACAACAACTAGAAGTAAACAAACGCAAAAATTGGCGTTTTTTACCATCGTACAGCAGCTGCACCGTCATACGCTACCCCCCAGTGAAATACAGATAGACATATTTTACACCGCTTAGCTGCCGCACTTTTAACTCTGACGCACTCTTAGCTGCTAGTTAACGGTAGGCTAACTTACCTGCTGCCAAGTGTTGTTTTTAACTAGCATGACATGGTGATAAAGTTTGCATCTCTAATCCCGTTTTGGAGCACAGACAGAAGCATTTCAGTGGCACTAAAACTTGATGTAATATGGTCGGTAGATAACGGTGTGAGCATAAGCACCGTGACGATTAGCACCGGTCTCTCATTTTGTCAACGAGGTAGGAGGTAAGTTAAAGCACAAAAGAAGTTTAAGAGACACGGTTGGTTCGTTTGCGCTGCATTGCTTACAGAGAATGAGCTGAACAGGTCTGGTGTAAGGTAGCTGCGCCCGATTGCGGGAAAAATGAGCTATTGTTTCAAATCGGTAAAAATCCACTTTTCCCGACAAGCGCAAGTGAATGTGCAAGTCTAAAGATTTTGCCAACAAATCTAAACACATATAACGTTAACTAAACACATTCTGACAACGTAGTTTGCTATAAAATTATCTATTAGTTAAGGAGCATACCCCGTGTAACCAATACAAAGCAGTAAAAACTTAACTATCAACATTAACGGTACATAAAATAATATTTTGCTTTACCTAACAATGTAAATTAAATACAAAATTTATAATAATTAACAATACTAAACCCTAAACACCCACACCATTTACACATTCTGCCTAAGCTTCACGTGGTGGGAGGATACAATAAACAAACAATCAAAAAAAATTTCGAAAAATCAAAACAACAAAAAAAATAAAAGAGATGAGGTAAGGGTGTTGAAACTAGTGAAGAGATGAAGACAAAGAGGGAAAAGTTTAAAGAACTGGAAATGGGATAATGATGTAGGTAAATATATTATTCTGACACACTCATTTCAAAGCATGTAGCAACTGGAGGTGGCTTACAACGCTGCAAAACAGGCAAAAAAACAATACAGTGATTTCAGAGTCAACTATGAAGACGGTATTTTGATTTAAGTTATAATGGAGTATCGAAATACCTTACCATTGGGCAGCAGTTCTGCGCCAACTGCACGTCGCGGAAAAGGTAAGTGCAATAGATATAGTACACTTAAAAGACAATTACGCTGCATAAGACATAACGTTAGTTACCTTAGCAATTATCACTAGCTAACTTGAACCAGCGAAGCAAGCATCCTTCGATATTATTATTCGCTTCGTATAATTTAGAAAGCAAAAAAAAGGGAAAACTTGAGTATTATTACCTTTTCCTTCGATTTCATGAGAATTGTTTATGTATTACCAGGGGTGGTCCATGTATTTGATTTTCAGTAAAAAAAAATGAGGGAAATTACTTTTTTTATGGTTTATCTCTTCAACAGTTTGAAAACCAATAAAGAGAAAAGTTAATAATTGCTTTTCATTTATTTGTTAAAAAAAAAATAAATTAACCAAAAAGTACACGGAACATGATGGGCGTATGGTTGGGGCCATAGAAAGATGGCTCTGCAGGTAGTTTAAGTTTATTGTAGCTGTGCAAAGGAGACATAAAGGCAATGTGAATGTTAACCAGGAGAACAAACTGCTGCTGTATCTCAATGATTGGGGGAAAAAGTATAATAGCAAGGTACAAAGTATACATTTGTAAATATGTTTGTATTTGACTGAAGTTTTAGCAACCTCAAACTGATGTTCTTTAAAAATCCATTTTAAAAATATCTACATATATGTGTAAACATGGCCTTAAAGACAATAATAATATAATAAATTGCCAAAACCTGAAGGATACGCACGCTTAATGTTAAAATACAGATAAGTTTTTTCTTATTTTCTCTTTCAGGTCACTGCATGTCCAGGCTCCCCAGGGAGAAAAAAAGTAAGTCACTTTACATGTAACAACTAATGAAATTCTGTCTAATTCTACACCCTGATCTGTGTCAGGATTGTAGTCTACCTGCTACCATTTTACTATTTTACCTGCACCAAATTTATAAATCTAACTTAGTTATAACGTTATCTATTGCAGTTTATTAGCTCTAGCTCGTGTTTAGCCATTTTAAGTTGGCAAGTTATTGTACAAAAAAAATCAGTGTGCTATCAGAGATTAAGGGAAACCTGTTGAATTGAAATACTGCCTTGAAGCAGGGTTGGACTGAGACAAAAATTGTTCCGGCATTTTTGGCCCAGCCGGCTAACACCCACTGTGATTGGTCAGACATTAGTCGCTCCCTGCAGACAGTCCTCTTAAAATCTGCTTGCATTCTATGATAACAATTGCCTAGTGTTCTGTGTTCATGTGATAGTTTTGGATCCTTCAAGAGGGGTCTCAAGACTTATCTGTTGATCTTACACTTAAATAATTAATTCATTCTTGTAGTTACGATTTGTGTATATTTATGGTATTTTTTTATTTGATATTGTATTGCCATTATTGTTATTATTAATATTGGCTTAGCAACTTTAAAACCAGTTTACTGTTAATTTTAACTATTGTAAGATTCATATTTTGTCGCTAAATACTATAACCATAACACTTCCCAAAAACTACACTAAATCTGAGAGAGTATATGCCCTGGAAAAGAGCACCAATACGAGAGAAGCTAATTAAACATTTCAAGGAACTCTGATGCTTGTATCAACACAGACTTTTCAGCTACCCAACAGGCTAACGCAGCATTTCAATGTAAGCTTAAACAGTTAGGTTACCTGACAGCCACTAATTTTAATGTTACAGCCAAACTGCTTGTTGTTGTTATGATGTGACACACACGCACATGCATGCAGGCGCCGCGACACACACACACACACACAGCCTCCCTCCTTCCTGAGAGTCCCTGTTAATTTGCCTACTCCTTACCACATCGCCATCTACTCTCTCTTCATCTTTTTCCTCACTTCGTTCCCACGGCCGTGTCATGGTCACTCTCCTCCTTCTTTCTGCTTCTCTGTATATCCAGCCACCTCTCCTCCTCTTCTTCAGGTAATGCTGATGTTGAAGCAGCTACTACAGACCCAAACATGTCAGAAGTGTTGGCACATTTTGAGGAATCCGCCTGTAGATTCTTAATCTTTTTCTCCTCTAATTTCTCTGCACCTCCCTTGCACTTGGTGGTCGTTTGTCCATTTTAACATGGATGCTAAACTTCCAGCATAACTATTACAGCTCACGTCTCAGGGCCGGGAGGCGTGGCCATAGTGGGATTCGTAAATTTGCGCCGGAGGGGAAGAGGGTTCCTGGATTTGATTGGGTCAGGCCAGTGCCAATAAAGAAAATTAACCAATGGGCTGCAGTGAGTTCCTTTATGGGCCGGCCCGCCAAAAATAAAAAGGCCTATTTATATCGGGCGATTCGGCCCAAAGGGCGGCCCACCGAAAATGCCCGGTATGCCAGATGGCCAGTCCAGCCCTGCCTTGAAGTGATATTATTATTTTCATAATAATATGAAATATTGGTTTCCTATTTCAGGTATGTGATCCTGCACTCATCTCCTCTGATCCTGCACTCGTCTCGTCTGATCCTGCACTGAACTCACATGGTACTGGTCCTGCACTTGACTCCCGTCATCCTGCTCCTGCACTCGACTCACTTAATCCTGATCCTGCACTCGTCTCACATGATCCTGATCTCGCACGCGTCTCCTGTGATCCTGCACTTGTGTCGCCTGATCCTGATCCTGCACTCATTAGTACTATATCGGGTAAATGTTAATAGCTGTCTCTATATCTATAAATACTATAAATATTAAATAAAATAATATTATTATATTAAATTCTATAAACATACTCCGTCACATATTAAGGCTCGTTTTTGCTTATTTGTGAAATTTCAACAAACCTGAATGTTAATTGTTATGCAAGTTTTACTTTATAATAGTAAGATTAATACACTTACTTTATCATTTATCAAACATGTTGAATTGAAATACTACCTTGAGTGATATTATTATTTTCATAATAATATGAAATATTTGTTTCCTATTTCAGGTATGTGATTCTGCTGTTACCCTAAGTGATCCTGCACGCATCTCCTGTGGTCCTGCACTCTACTCCCGTCATCCTGGTCCTGCACTCGACTCTCGGCCATCCTGGTCCTGCACTTTCGACTCACTTAATCCTGATCCTGCACTTCGACTCGCAGGATCCTGCACTCCGACTGCGAGGATCCTGCACTCGTCTCCTGTGATCCTGCACTTGACTCACATGGTCCTGATCCTGCACTGAACTCACATGGTCCTGGTCCTGCACTTGACTCCCCGTCATCCTGGTCCTGCACTCGACTCACTTAATCCTGATCCTGCACTCGTCTCCTGTGATCCTGCACTGAACTCACATGGTCCTGATCCTGCACTTGTCTCCTGTGATCCTGCACTGAACTCACATGGTCCTGATCCTGCCCCTCGTCTCCTGTGATCCTGCACTGAACTCACATGGTCCTGATCCTGCACTTGCTCTCCTGTGATCCTGGTCCTGCACTTCGACTCACATGATCCTGATCTCGGACGCTGCGTCTCCTGTGATCCTGCACTTGTGTCAGCCTGATCCTACACTCATTAGTACTATATCGGAAAATGTTAATAGCTGTCTCTATATCTATGAATACTATAAATATTAAATAAAATAATACTATTATATTAAATTCTATAAACTACTCCCGTCACATATTAAGGCTCGTTTTTGCTTATTTGTGAAATTTCAACAAACCTGAATGTTAATTGTTATGAAAGTTTTACTTTATAATAGTAAGATTAATAAACTTACTTTATCATTGATATTTGGAATTGTTGGCTGAAATAAAATAATATTTTAAATTTCTTTGTGTGTTGCAGGTCTGTGAAGAACCTCCCCTCTCATTCATACCACCAGTCCACCAAACCTCTACAAACACTTCTTCTGTGCGAAATGGGCAGGTACAACAAACTGCTACTGTCGAGGATACAAGAAAACAGCATGAGTTGCTACTTCTTGCTTTAAAACTCAAGCATGGACTGACTGATGAAGCTTTAGAAGACACACTTAAAGTTGTTAACGTTATAAGTCAGAGGCATGCTGTGTCATCTACCAAACATCACTTTTACAAAACTTTTGATGACTTGAAAAGAAATATTCAGTTTCACTACATATGTGAGGGATGCACAATTTCTGTAAACATTGACGGAGAAAAAGTGGTTTGTCCTAACTGTCAATATTCTTGTAGTGTAGCCGATCACATGAAACAGGGGCACTTCTTTATTGTTTTTCCACTAGAATCACAATTAAGGAATATGATGGAACAAGAGGAACTCTTCAGCCAGTTGACTAGGCCTAACAGTGGTGCTCACTCTAGCCCACTGACAGATATCACAGATGGTGAGCTTTACAAGAGGGTTAACGGAAATAGTGAAGGCCAATCTGAGCATCAAGTCAATCTCACACTAACCTTTAGCTTTGACGGGTACCTGTGTTTAAGAAATCTTCTTACAGTATTTGGCCCACTTCTCTATACAGTCAATGAATTACCACCTGATCTGAGAGCAAAACAAGTCATGTTGTCAGCCTTATGGTTTGGTTCATCAAAGCCAAACTGTAACACATACTTATCACCATTTGTGAAAGAATGCAATCAATTGCTTACTCATGGGTTTGAGGGATCAGTGCAAATGGTATTCGTGGCCGTTCCAAAGTATTTCCCTTGGTGGCAGTATGTGATTCTGTTGCAAGACCGATGATTCAAAATTTTAAGCAATTCAATGGAGAATTTGGATGTTCATACTGTTTACAAAAGGTACAGTGGTTGAGAAGGGTCAAGGTCATGTACCGGTCTCTATCCTTTTGAGTCTGATACTGAAAGCAGAAATCATGGTAGCAGCCTAAATAATTACTTCGAGAGGCTATAGAAAATCACACTACTGTGAAAGGAGTGAAAGGACCGGCTATTTTGTCCTTGATCCCATCAGTTGACCTGATACAAGGTTGCGTACTGACTACATGCACGCCTGCTTCTTGGTGTTGCAAGATCTATGACTTATATGTGGGTTAGAAGTGACAATCATGAAAACCCATGGTATGTAGGAAGGTGTATCCAAGAGATTGATCAAAAACTTCACCTTATCCATCCACCCCTCCTGTGTTTCCAGAGTGCCTAGATCACTGCAAGAGAGAAACTATTGGAAGGCGCATGAGTGGTATATGTGGCTTTTCTACTATAGCATCCCAGTGCTTAAAGGGATCTTACCAGAGCGCTATCTAATACACTGGACACGGTTTTTGAAGGCTTTGGCATTGCTCTTAACTGAAAGTGTCACCTTGCAACAAATTCAGGAAGCAGACATCATGCTTAGGAGATTTGTGATGGAAATGGGGGATCTCTATGGTATACAAAATGTGTCCTATAATGTCCATCTCTCTTCACCCTGTGCAAAGTAGTGCGAAACTGGGGTCCTTTATGGGCTCATTCAGCTTTCACATTTGAGTCATATAATCACAGGCTTCTCAAAATGATCAAGAGCACACAAGGGGTCCCTTTGCAGATTGCCAAAACATTTCAGTTACAGAAGGGTCTGCCCTTATATGCCAAGAACAAACACTTTCCCCTGCATCCTACGAAGCATTTCGGCTCCCTTTGAAGACTTAGTCAGTCCTACACACACCCAGAGTGCAATAAGGTGTAAAGAGGTCATTGCACTTGGAGGCAGACATGAGAAAGTAAGACTTGAGCAAGATGACTACCTTGCCCTCCACAATGTAGCTTATAACATAGAGAGAGAACTTCTTGTCAGTTACCGTGACAGGGCAGTAATTAATGGTGAAGTTAAGACTCTAAAAGACATATCGTGAGAGGAAGAGAAACTCGCATGTTGTACGAACTCACAGATAACAGTATTTTCGGTGTTGATACGTTTGTTGTTGCGCAGACTTAGGAAGTGGAGGAAACGCTGCGCCATAGGACATTATTTTGAAACAAAGCGACACAGTTTTTTTGCTTCATTGTCGAACCCACACCACTTTGTTGCTGTTGGCAAAAGTTGGGGCATTTGACAGCTGTTCCAGCTGCAGTTATTCAGAGAAAGTGTCTCTTTATGAATCTTCCAAACCTGAATGTTAATTATGTTTTTATGTTTTTGAATCGTAATGAGTTGACGAATTGATTAAAAACAAAACAAAGGGGTCAAAGAATGGAAAACATTTTTACCCATGCAGACCAAATAGTGAAAACACAATCTTTTAGAGTTTTCGCTTGTCAGTGAAATGCCAATTGATAGTTAAAAAGAATATTGTCTAACTCTGAATACCTTGACATGAAATGTCAATAGGTTAAAAAAGAATGAACTTATGTCTGATATCTAGTGGAGTCCTAAATAGTAAGAATACTGCCTGCACATGTCTGAATGTGGAATGTCACTTAATAGTTAAGAATATTGCTGTACTTCAAAATGTCATGTAATGAAATGCCAGTTAATAATAGAAATGTTGTATGTACTTGTCTGAATAGTTTAAAAAGATGATACTTAATGTCTCAATACCTCAAATGCCAATATTTAAAATTTAATGTTTTATATCTTATATCTGAATGCCTGGGGGACACGGTGGTGCGGTGGTTAGCACTGTCGCCTCACAGCAAGAAGGTTGTGGGTTCGTACCCCGGTTGGCCTGGCCTTTCTGTGTGGAGTTTGCATGTTCCCCCTGTGTCTGTGTGGGTTCTCTCCGGGTACTCCGGCTTCCTCCCGCCGGCCAAAGACATGCGGGTGTCCCTAAAATTGTCCGTAGGTGTGCATGTGTGAGTGAGTGGTTGTTTGTCTATGTGTGGCCCTGCGATGGACTGGCGACCTGTCCAGGGTGTACCCCGCCTTTCGCCCGACGTATGCTGGGATTGGCTCCAGCCCCCCCACGACCCTGTGCGCGGGATGAGTGGTTGACGATGGATGGATGGATCTGAATGCCTTGTAATTAAATGCCTATAGTTGGAGATTTTGTGTCTGTATTGTGTGAATACCAAATATAGTATTTTTAATACAATAATGCAGTGTTTTCTTTGTCATTTTTGACAAATACATTGACAAAGTACCATAACCATATGCCATAGCTTTAAAAATGCATCAGTATCACATGCATGTATGTTTACATACATTTATTAAATATGTGGAAAACAAATATGTATGTCACATATTTATACTTAATGTTGTCCATATATGCGAGAAACCAATACGATACTGTAATATATGCAGATATATGGTATCATATATGGATGAACTCAAATATTTTCTTCACATGTTTGGACACATAAATGTTCATATATGTTGCAGGCATATATTGTGTTCTCAGATAAGTCAAATATATGTATAGATATATGTCATGCTATTTAAAATATAAGTACATATATGGCCATATATTACATTTTTGTATGGGTCTCTCTCTCTCTCTTTTTCTCTCTCTCTCCTTCTTTCTCCATCCCGCCTTCTCCCTCCCTCTCTATCTCTCTGTTTCTCTTTTCTTTCTCTCTCTCTCCCTGTTTCTCTCTCTTTTCTCTCTCTCTGTCCTCTCTCCATCCCTCCTTCTCCCTCCATCTCTCTCTCTTTTTCTCTCTCTCTCCTTCTCTCTCATCCCGCCTTCTCCCTCCCTCTCTCCCTGTCTCTTTCTCTTTTTCTCTCTCTCTCCTCTCTCCATCCCTCCTCCCTCCCTCTCTTACTTTCTTTAACTTATTGAACCAATTTCCGCTTTTTCAACTATTCTTCAGCTTCAGCTAAAGACTCCACAATGTTCTACATATTTTGTCATTTTTCAGCTTTTAAAGCCAACTTTTTAACGATTTCCACTTTTTCAACTATTCTCACTATTTCAACTTCTTCTTACAGATTTAAGCTATTCATACAGTTTAGCTTTAGCAATTCAGCTATTCAGCATTCCCACGCATTTTCCGCAGGAAATGCATTTTCTAGTTCTTATTCTTAGTTTTATTATTATTCCGTACGTTTTTTGGCTCTCCGTAACTTCTGCATACTTTCACCTATTTAAACCATTCCACTTTTCAAATGTTCAGCTCTTTCAGCTAATGATGGGACTTCTTCAACTTTTTTTCTACTATTTATACTTTTTAAAATATTCAGCTTTTTATCACTTTTTTTAACATTAAAGTCAATGAGAGCCTCTTCAACTCCTTAAAATCTTCTTCCCGCCCCAAAAGATTCAGCTCCTTCCATACTTTCACCTACAGACGCAAACAAACTTTAAAATGTTCACAAAATATTCAGCTATCCAAACGTAACTTTTCAGTTTGATATCTTTTACAGTTTTTGTGAAAGTATGTTTGTTTAAGTGGATCTTTTCAGGAAATATTATCGATTAAACAGAGTGTGTGTGTGGCTGGTTAGAGTGATGATGTCATCGCTCAGAGGGTGAAGCTTCAAAAAAATTATCTTTGTCCCTTCTCCTCAAATTGCTCTCACGCCCACAATATCTACTTGTCATACACAATTTATACATCAAAACGTAGGTATTTTTGTCTAGTTTCAGAAAATCTGCTCAGTTTTGTGATACGCCTTTTACTTTTGGCTGGTTGAGCTTCCAAATGACAAGATGTCCATATCGTTCTCCATTGGCTTCAATGATCAAACTCCTAGATATTTCCCAGCGAAACACTGAACGAACCACTTTTTGAAATCGCTGATATGACCACATTTTTACGTTTATCCATATAAATTTTATACCGATACGTTCACAAAGGCCTTGTGATGCTCAGGATCACGTCATTTGACTGATAGCAGTTATGGTGTTGCCACTGTGAGGCTTTGTTTGAGAGCTTGCTCTCAGGGACTCTGAATAGCTGCAGCACAGCTGACAGATTCAGCAGGTGACAGGCTCGTTAGCTTGATTACAGACATCAAAGCAAGTTTATAAACATTCCCAGGCCATGGTTACCATGACAACACTTTCACAGACACACACCCTGATACTACAGGCAGTAATATGAACAGTAGTCTATACAGATACTACAGGCAGTAATATGAACAGTAGTCTGTGGTCTTCCACTTCTCTCTGACTGTCTTCTCTCTCCCCCTCTCTATCTCTCTGTTTCTCTTTTCTTTCTCTCTCTCTCCCCCTGTTTCTCTCTCTTTTCTCTCTCCATCCCTCCTCCCTGTCTCTCTGTCCTCTCTCCATCCCTCCCTCTCTCTCTGTCTCTCTCTCTCTGTCTCTCTCTGTCTCTCTCTCTCTCTTTTTCTCTCTCTCTCATTCTTTCTCCATCCCGCCTTCTCCCTCCTCTTCTCTCTCTCCCCTGTTTCTCTCTCTCTCTTTTTTCTTCTCTCTGTCCTCTCTCCATCCCCCTTCTCCCTCCATCTCTCTCTGTCTCTCTCTCTCTTTTTTCTCTCTCTCCTCTCTCTCTCATCCCGCCTTTCCCTCCCTCTCTCCCCTGTCTCTTTCTTTTTCTCTCTCTCTCTCCTCTCTCCATCCCTCCTCCCTCCCTCTCTTACTTTCTTTAACTTATTGAACAATTTCCACTTTTTCAACTATTCTTCAGCTTCAGCTAAAGACTCCACAATGTTCTACATATTTTGTCATTTTTCAGCTTTTAAAGCCAACTTTTTAACGATTTCCACTTTTTCAACTATTCTCACTATTTCAACTTCTTCTTACAGATTTAAGCTATTCATACAGTTTAGCTTTAGCAATTCAGCTATTCAGCATTCCCACGCATTTTCCGCAGGAAATGCATTTTCTAGTTAGTGGGAATGCTGTTCAACAGCATTCCAACTATTGTTATTAGTGGGAATGCTGTTCAACAGCATTCCAACTATTGTTATCCTGTTCTTTATTTATTCTTCATTTTATTATTCCGTATGTTTTTTGGCTCTCTGTAACTTCTGCATACTTTCACCTATTTAAACCATTCAACTTTTCAAATGTTCAGCTCTTTCAGCTAATGATGGGACTTCTTCAACCTTTTTTGTACTATTTATACTTTTTAAAATATTCAGCTTTTTAACACTTTTTTTTAACATTGAAGTGAATGAGAGCCGGCTTCAACCCCTTAAAATCTTCTTCCGGTCCCAAAAGTTTCAGCTCCTTCATACTTTCACCTACAGACGTCAAAGAAACTTTAAAATGTTCACAAAATATTCAGCTATCCAAACGTATCTTTTCAGTTTGATATCTTTTATAGTTTTTGTGAAACAGCTGTTTAAGTTTAGTAATTATTTCAGGAAATTTTATCGATTAAACAGAGTGTGTATTGCGTTTGCTAGAGTGGATGACATCACAGCTAGAGGGTGAAGCATCGAAAAAATTATCTTAGTTCCTTGTCTGTAAACTGCTCTCACGCCCACAATATCTACTTGTCATACACAATTTATACATCAAAACGTAGGTATTTTTGTCTAGTTTCAAAAAAATCTGCTCAGTTTTGTGATACGCCTTTTACTTTTGGCTGGTTGAGCTTCCAAATGACAAGAGGTCAATTTCTTTCTCCATTGGCGCCAATGTTACAACTTGTGGATATTTCCCAGCGAAACACTGAACGAACCACTTTTTGAAATCGCTGATATGACCACATTTTTAGGTTTATCCATATAAATTTTATACCGATACGTTCACAAAGGCCGTGTGTCTCTAAAGGTCAGGTCGCTGTTTCAATAGCATGTACTGTTGTGGATTTATTTAGGCTTGTTTGAAGGGTTCTCCCACACTGTCTCTCACTAATCAGGTGTGGGGATTGATGATCAAAGGTAGGCTTTATAAATACTGAAGGAACATTGTTTGTATGTTCTGAAGATGGCGCAGTGGTTATGGCACATGGCTAGGGTGTGGGGGGCCCGGGTTCAAAATCCCACTGTGGCATATCAATCAGTGTGTCCCTGGCCAAGGTGTTATTTGACTTTTCAACTACTCTCAGTACTTCAACTTATTTTTACGGTTTTAAGCTATTCATCCAGTTTAGCTTTAGCAATTCAGCTATTCATATTTTATTTTGCAAACTCACACACATGCACACACGCAAACACACACACACACACACACATATACACACACACAGACACACAAGCAGACACATAAACACACACACACAAACATACACACACAAAGAAACACACAGACACACATGCAAACACACACATGCAAACACACACACACAAACACACACACACACACACTACTCAAAACACACACACACACACACCCCCACAAACACACACACACACAAACACACTCCCCACACACACACACACACACAGATACACACACACACCTACACACACACGCACATAGCCACACACATACACACAGACCGACACACACACAGACCCACGACAGGACGGTTATCAGATCAAAGAGATGTTTATAAACATGGCCGGGCTCTTAGTAACCATGACAACCCTTTCACAGACAGTCTACTGACTACCCCAGGCTTGCTGTAGGAGTCAACTAACTAGACTAACTATGATCATCAGGCTATATCATTTTGCGTTCCACTTCTGTCTGTCTGTCTGTCTGTCTCTGTCTCCTTATCTGTCTATCTCCCTCCCCCTCCTGTCTTCCTCTCTTTCTCTATGCCTTCCTCCTCCCACTCTCTTTTCTCTGTCTTCCTCCCTCCTCTGTTCCCCTCCTTCCTTCCCTTTTAGTCTCCCTCCATCTGTCTCTCCCTCCCTCTGTCTCTCCCTCCCTCCATCCTTCTCAATCTTCTCTCCTTCCATCACCCCTTCTCTGTCTGTCTCTCTCTCCCTCCCTTCCTCTCCTTCACTCCCTCTCTCCCTTCCTTCTTCTGTCTCTCCCTCCCTCCCTCCAGGGTCATTTGTGATTTCATCCATGTATATAGCCCGTTTCTTTTCAGACAATATATCCGCCTCTCAGCTCTTTAGGGTCATGCTTGTTTGTTCTACGCAATGGATATGGCTGATAATAATACAAAGTCCTTAAACTTTCTGCCTTTTTAGTCAATTTTAGTCAAAGTTGCTGTCTTTCTTTTCCTCTCCTCTCTTTCCTCTCTCTCTCCTCTCTTTATTCTCTTTCTCTCCTCTCTCTTCTCTTCTCTTCTGCTCTCCTTTCTTCTCTCTCTCTCTTTTTCTCTCTTTCTTCTTGTTCAGAGCCATTCTTTTCACCTAATATATTTGACATCCAGCAAGATTGATGCTTTTTCGTTCTATGCAGTGTATATATCTGATAATAATGAAAATATTTCTTCTTTCAGCCTTTTCAACTTTCATCTTTAACAGTATTACAGTATTAATTTGTTTCATATTTCTGCATATGTGAGTCATTATCAGTTAGAAAATCTACTCAGACCTCACAATGTTCTACATATTTTGTCATTATTCAACCTTTAAAGCAAACAGTTCAAACAAACTTTTAACTTTTTAATGAAATTCATACTTATTAAACCGGCTATTCCGCTTTTTCAACTATTTTCACTACTTCAACTTCTTCTTACGGATTTAAGCTATTCAACCAGTTTAGCTTTAGCAATTCAGCTATTCAGCATTCCCACGCATTTTCTGCAGGAAATGCATTTTCTAGTTCGTTTTTATTGGGGAATGCTGTTCTACAGCATTTTCCGCCTTTGTTTGGTTTTTTTTACGTTATTGGCTCTCTGTAACTTCTGCATACTTTCACCTATTTAAACCATTCAACTTTTCAAATGTTCAGCTCTTTCAGCTAATGATGGGACTTCTTCAACTTTTTTCTACTATTTATACTTTTAAAATTTTTAGCTTTTAACACTTTTTTTTAACATTAAAGTCAATGGAGAGCCTTCAAATCCTTCAAATCCTCTTCTGCTTCCAAAATGTATCTCCTCCTACATTCTTCCACCTACAGACGTGATTCAAAATTTAAAATGTTCACAAAATATTCAGGTATTCGGTGCTCACTTTTTTGATATACTTTACAGTTTTTGTGAAAAAGCCTTTTAGTTTTAGTTATTTTTTGGGATTTTTGTATCGATTAAACAGGGTGTATTGCGTTTGCTAGAGTGGATGATGTCATAGCTAGAGGAGTCAAGCTTAAAAAATTATCTTAGTTCCTTGTCTGTAAACTGCTCTCACGCCCACAATATCTACTTACTACACAATTTATACATCAAAACGTAGGTATTTTTGTCTAGTTTCAGAAAACCTGCTCGGTTTTGTGTACGTCTTATACTTTTGGCTCAGCGAGCTCCAAATGACGAAAACAAATTTCTGCATCAGATCCGCGCATGTTAAAACTTCCATATTTTCCAGCCGAGACAGAACGAACCACTTTTTAAATTGCTGATATGCCCACATTTTTATATTTATCCATATAATTTATAACCGATATCGTACCCAAGTTCGCCTTGCCGTCAGCTAACGGTCAACTCGCTGTTTCGATAGCATGTACTGTTGTGGATTTATTAAGGATTGTTTGAAGGGTTCTCTCACACTGTCTCTCACTCATTAGGTGTGGCGATTAATGATCAAAGAGAGGCTTTATAAATACTAAAGGAAAAATGTTTGTCTGTTTCTGAAGATGGCTGGCGGTTTATGGCACATGGTTAGGTGTGGGGGCCGGTTCAAATCCCACTGTGGCATATCCATCATTGTGTCCCTGGCTAAGTGTGTATTTGACTTTTCAACTACTCTCACTACTTTAAACTTATTTTTACGGTTTTAAGCTATTCATCCAGTTTAGCTTTAGCAATTCAGCTATTCATGTTTTATTTTGCAAACACACACATGCACGCACGCAAACACACACACACATATACACACACACAGAACACACACAAAACAGACACACAGCAAACACACACACAAACACACACACAACACACACAAAAACACAAACACACACACACAAACACACACACACAAAGACAGACACATGTAAACACACACACAAACACACACAACACACACCTACCAAAACACACACACACACACACTCCCACTCCACACACACACACACAAACACACTCCCCACACACACACACACACCGCCGCTCGCACTTACACCACACTCTTTCTCTCTTCTCATCTCTTTTCTTCTGCTTTCCTTTCTTTCTCTTTCTCTCCCTCTCTCTTTCCTCTCTTTCTTCTTGTTCAGCCCCAATCTTTTCACCTAATATATTTCACATCTCATCTCAGCTAGATTGATGCTTTTTCGTTCTATGCAGTATATATCTGATAATAATGAAAATATTTCTTCTGCTCTCAGTGTCTGAAGTGCTGGCGTGTACTACAGGAGACATATTAAGAGCAGGTGCTATCGTTATCAGATCAAAGAGATGTTTATAAACATTGCCCAGGCCCTTAGTAACCATGACAACACTTTCACAGACAGTCTACTGATTACCTCAGGCTTGCGTAGGAGTCAACTAACTAGACTAACTATGATCATCAGTCTATATCATTTGCGTTCCACTTCTGTCTGTCTGTCTGAAAATCTGGGGAAAATCTGCTCAGTTTTGTGATACGCCTTTTACTTTTGGCTGGTTGATTTCCAAATGACAAGATGTCCATTTCTTCTCCATTTTGCTTCCAATGATCAAACTCCTGGATATTTCCCAGCGAAACACTGAACAAACCACTTTTGAAATCGCTGATATGACCACATTTTTACGTTTATCCAATAAAACTTATACCGGATATCACCTTACAAGCGCCTTGTGGCCAGGATCACGTGATTTGACTGATAGTAGTTGGGGTGTGCCACAGTGAGGCTTTGTTTTGAGCTTGCTCTCAGGGACTCTGAATAGCTGCAGCACAGCACAGTGGTCTTCCAACTTCTCTCTGAATGTCTTCTCTCCCCATCTCTCTCTGTTTCTCTCTCTTTTCTCTCTCCATCCCTCCTCCCTCCTCTCTCTCTGTCCTCTCCATCCCTCCCTCCTCTCTCTGTCTCTCTCTCTCCTTTCTCCATCCCGCCTTCTCCCTCCCTCTCTCTCTGTTTCTTTCTTTCTCTCTCTCCCCTGTTTCTCTCTTTTCTCTCTCTCTGTCCCCTCTCCATCCCTCCTTCTCCCTCTCTCTCTCTCTCTCTTCTCTCCATCCCTCCTTCTCCCTCCATCTCTCTCTCCTGTCTCTCTCTTTTCTCTCTCTCTCCCTCTCTCTCTCACCCGCCTTCTCCCTCCCTCTCCCCGTCTCTCTTTTCTCTCTCTCCTTCTTTCTCCATCCCTCCTCCCTCCCCTCTCTTTACTTTCTTTTAATTTATTGAACCAATTTCCACTCTTTTCAACTATTCTTCAGCTTCAGCTAAAGACTTCACAATGTTCTACATATTTTGTCATTTTTCAGCTTTTAAAGCTAACTTTTTAACGATTTCCACTTTTTCAACTATTCTCACTATTTCAACTTCTTCTTACAGATTTCAGCTATTCAACCAGTTAGCTTTAGCAGTTCAGCTATTCAGCATTCCCACGCATTTTCCGCAGGAAATGCATTTTCTAGTTTCTGCTTATTCCCTCTTCCGTACGTTTTTTGGCTCTCTGTAACTTCTGCATACTTTCAGCTATTTAAACCATTCAACTTTTCAAATGTTCAGCTCTTTCAGCTAATGATGGGACTTCTTCAACTTTTTCTACTATTTATACTTTTTCAAATTTTCGCTTTTAACACACTTTTTTAACATTGAAGTGAATGAGAGCAGCCTTCAACAACTTGAAATCCTCTTCTGCTTCCAACATGTATCTCCTCCTACATTCTTCCACCTACAGACGTGATTCAAAATGTAAAATGTTCACAAAATATTCAGGTATTCGGTGTGCTCAGTGTTTTGATATCTTTTACAGTTTTTGTGAAAAATCTGTTTGTTTAGTGATTATTTCAGGAAATCTTATCGATTAAACAGGTGTGTATTGCGCTTGCTTAGAGTGGATGACATCACAGCAGAGGTGAAGCTCGAAAAAATTATCTTAGTTCCTTGTCTGTAAACTGCTCTCACGCCCACAATATCTACTTGTCATACACAATTTATACACCAAAACGTAGGTATTTTTGTCTAGTTTCAGGCATTCTACTCAGCTTTGTGATACGCCTTTTACTTTTGGCTGGTTGAGCTTCCAAATGACAAGATGTCCAAATCTATCTCCATTGGGTCCATTGTTAAAACTCGTGGATATTTCCCAGCGAAACACTGAACGAACCACTTTTTTAAATCGCTGATATGCCCACATTTCTAAGTTTATCAACATAAATTTTATACCGATACGTTCACAAAGGCCATGTGGTGCTCACAATGACATCATTTGACTGATAGGAGTTATAGTTTTGTCAGTCCGAGGCTTTGTTTGAGAGCTTGCTCTCAGTGTCTGAAGTGTGCACGAGACAGTTAAGAGCAGGTGCTATCGTTATCAGATCAAAGAGATGTTTATAAACATGGGCCAGGCCCTTAGTAACCATGACAACCCTTTCACAGACAGTCTACTGATTACTGCAGGCTTGCTGTAGGAGTCAACTAACTAGACTAACTATGATCATCAGGCTAGATCATTTGCGTTCCACTTCTGTCTGTCTGTCTGTCTGTCTGTCTGTCCGTCTGTCTGTCTGTCTGTCTGTCTGTCTGTCTGTCTCCTTATCTGTCTGTATCTCCCTCCCTCCCTCTGTCTGTATCCCTCCCTCTTGTCTCCCCGTCTTTCTCTATGCCTCCCTCCTTCCTTCTTTCTCTTTTCTCTGTCTTCCTCCCTCCTCTCTTCCCCTCCTTCCTTCCTTTAGTCTCCCTCCCTCTGTCTCTCCCTCCCTCTGTCTCTCCCTCCCTCCATCCTCTCACAAATCCTCTCCTTCCATCACTCCTTCTCTGTCTGTCTCTCTCTCTCCCTCCTCCCTTCCTCTCTCTACCCCCTCTCTCCCTTCCTCCTTCTGTCTCTCCCTCCAGGGTCATTTGTGATTTCATCCATGTTATAGCCCGTTTCTTTTCAGCCAATATATCCACCTCCTCAGCTCTTTAGGCTCATGCTTGTTTGTTCTAACGCAATGGATATGGCTGATAATAATACAAAGTCTTTAAACTTTCAGCCTTTTTTCGTCCAAAGTTAGCTGTGTTTCTTTTCTTTCCTCTCTCTCTTTCCTCTCTCTCTCTCCTTCTCTTTTTATTCTCTTTCTCTCCTCTCTCTCTCTCTCTTCTAGTCTCTTCTCTCCTGCTCTCCTTTCTCTTTTCTCTTTCCTCTCTCTTTCCTCTCTTTCTTCTTGTTGAGACCCACTCTTTTCACCTAATATATTTCACATCTCATCTCAGCTAGATTGATGCTTTTTCGTTCTATGCAGTGTATATATCTGATAATAATAAATATTTCTTCTTTCAGCCTTTTCAACTTTCATCTTTATCAGTATTACAGTATTAATTTCCTTCATATTTCTGCATATGTAAGTCATTATCAGTTAGAAAATCTACTCACACCTCACAATGTTCTACATATGTTGTCATTATTCAACCTTTAAAGCAAACAGTTCAGTTTAGCATAAACTTTGAACTTTATAATGAAATTCATACTTATTAAAACGATTTCCGCTTTTTTAACTATTTTCACTACTTCAACTTCTTCTTACGGATTTAAGCTATTCAACCAGTTTAGCTTTAGCAATTCAGCTGTTCATGTTTTATTTTGCCAACACACACACATAGAGACACACACACACACACAGACAGACACAGACACACACGCACACACAAAGACACACACACACAGACAGACACACAGACACACAAACACACACACGCAAGCACACACAGACACATACACACATGCAGACATACACAGACACACATACACAAAGCATGTTTATAAACACATCACAGACACTTAGTAGCCATGAAAACCCTTTCACAGACAGTCAAACTCTAAGCCTTTTTAGTCAATTTTACTCAAAGTTGCTCTCTTTCTAATTTTTTCTATCTTTCCTCTCTTTCTTCTCTCCTCTCTTTCCTTTCTCTCTCTTCTTTATTCTTTCTCTCCTCTCTTTTATTCTTCTTTCTCTCCTCTATCTTCTTCTCTCTCTCCTCTCTCCTTCTCTTCTTTCTTCTCTCTTTCTCTCCTTGTCTCTTTCCTCTATTTCTTCTTGTTCAGCCCCAGTTTTTCACCTAATATATTTCACATCTCATCTCACCTAGATTGTTGCTTTTTTGTTGTATGCGTGTATATATCTGATAATAATAAAATATTTCTTCTTTCAGCCTTTTCAACTTTCATCTTTAACAGTATTACAGTATTAATTTGTTTCATATTTCTGCATATGTGAGTCATTATCAGTTAGAAAATCTACTCAGACCTCACAGTCTTCTACATATCTTGTCATTATTCAACCTTCAAAGCAAACAGTTCAGTTTAGCATGAACTTTGAACTTTTAATGAAATTCATACTTATTAAAACGATTTCCGCTTTTTTAACTATTTTCACTACTTCAACTTCTTCTTACGGATTTAAGCTATTCAACCAGTTTAGCTTTAGCAATTCAGCTATTCAGTATTCCCACGCATTTTCTGCAGGAAATGCATTTTCTAGTTATTCTTAGTTTTATTATTCCGTACGTTTTTTGGCTCTCCGTAACTTCTGCATACTTTCACCTATTTAAACCATTCCACTTTTCAAATGTTCAGCTCTTTCAGCTAATGATGGGACTTCTTCAACTTTTTTTCTACTATTTATACTTTTTAAAATATTGAGCTTTTTAACACTTTTTTTAACATTAAAGTCAATGAGAGGAGCCTTCAACTCCTTAAAATCTTCTTCCGCTCCCAAAAGATTCAGCTCCTTCATACTTTGACCTACAGACGCCAAACAAACTTTAAAATGTTCACAAAATATTCAGCTATCCAAACGTATCTTTTCAGTTTGACATCTTTTACAGTTTTTGTGAAAAAGGTGTTTAAGTTTAGTGATCTTTTCAGGAAATTTTATCGATTAAACAGAGTGTGTGTGTGTGGCTGGTTAGAGTGATGATGTCATCGCTCAGAGGGTGAAGCTTCAAAAAAATTATCTTTGTCCCTTCTCCTCAAATTGCTCTCACGCCCACAATATCTACTTGTCATACACAATTTATACATCAAAACGTAGGTATTTTTGTCTAGTTTCAGAAAATCTGCTCAGTTTTGTGATCCGCCTTTTACTTTTGGCTGGTTGAGCTTCCAAATGACAAGATGTCCATATCGTTCTCCATTGGCTTCAATGATCAAACTCCTAGATATTTCCCAGCGAAACACTGAACGAACCACTTTTTGAAATCGCTGATATGACCACATTTTTACGTTTATCCATATAAATTTCATACCGATACGTTCACAAAGGCCTTGTGGTGCTCAGGATCACATCATTTGACTGATAGCCATTATCGTTTTGCCACTGTGAGGCTTTGTTTGAGAGCTCGCTCTCAGGGACTCTGAATAGCTGAAGCACAGCACAGCTGACAGATTCAGCAGGTGTTGCTCATCAACTTGATTACAGACATCAAAGCAAGTTTATAAACATATCCACTGGCCATTCGTTACCATGACAACACTTTCACAGACACACCCAGATACTACAGGCAGTAATATGAACAGTAGTCTATACAGATACTACAGGCAGTAATATGAACAGTAGTCTATACAGATACTACAGGCAGTAATATGAACAGTAGTCTATACAGATACTACAGGCAGTAATATGAACAGTAGTCTAGATCTGTTGCCTTCCACTTCTGTCTGTCTGTCTTCTCTGTTCTATCTCTTGTTCTGGTCTGTCTGTTTGTCTGTCTGTCTGTCCTCCCGTCTCTGTCCTGGTCTCAGTCCTGGTCTCTGTCTGTCTGTCTGTCCTCTGCTCTCTTTCTGTCCTCTTTTGTCTTTCCTCTTTCTGTCCTCTTTCTTCTTTCTGTTCTCTTTCTATCTTCTTTCCTCTTTCTATCGTCTCGCTCTCTGTTCTGTTTCCTCTCTGTTCTCTGTCCTCTTTCCTCTTTCTGTCCTCTTTCTGTCCTCTTTCTGTCCTCTTTCCTCTTTCTGTCCTCTCACTCTCTTTCCTCTTTCTGTCCTCTTTCTGTCCTCTCGCTCTCTGTTCTCTTTCCTCTTTCCTCTTTATGTCCTCTTTCTGTTCTCTTTCCTCTTTCCTCTGTCTATCGTCTCGCTCTCTGTTCTCTTTCATCTCTGTCCTCTGTCCTCTTTCTTCTTTCCTCTTTCTTCATTCCATTTTTCTTTCCTCTTTCTGTCCTCCTTTTCTGCTTTCTTTCCTCTTTCTGTCCTCTCGCTCTCTGTTCTCTTTCCTCTTTCTGTCCTCTCGCTCTCTTTCCTCTGTCGTCTTTCTGTCCTCTTCTTTCCTCTTTCTGTCCTCTTTCTTCTTTCTGTCCTCTTTCTTCTTTCTTTCCTCTTTCTTCTTTCCTCTTTCTGTCCTCTCGCTCTCTGTTCTCTTTACTCTTTCTGTCCTCTTTCTGTCCTCTTTCCTCTTTCTGTCCCTCTTTCTTCATTCTGTCCTCTCGCTCTCTTTCCTCTTTCTGTCCTCATTCTTTCCTCTTTCTGTCCTCTCGCTCTCTGTTCTCTTTCCCCTTTCTGTCCTCTCGCTCTCTTTCTGTCCTCTTTCCTCTTTCCTTCCTCTTTCTGTTCTCTCGCTCTCTGTTCTCTTTCCTCTTTCTGTCCTCTCGCTCTCTTTCTGTCCTCTTTCCTCTTTCTATCCTCTGTTCTCTTTAGCAATTCAGCTATTCAGCATTCCCACGCATTTTCCGCAGGAAATGCATTTTCTAGTTATTCTTAGTTTTATTATTATTATTCCGTACGTTTTTTGGCTCTCCGTAACTTCTGCATACTTTCACCTATTTAAACCATTCCACTTTTCAAATGTTCAGCTCTTTCAGCTAATGATGGGACTTCTTCAACTTTTTTTCTACTATTTATACTTTTTAAATATTCAGCTTTTTAACACTTTTTTTTAACATTAAAGTCAATGAGGGCGCCTTCAACTCCTTAAAATCTTCTTCCTCGCTCCCAAAAGATTCCGCTCCTTCATACTTTCACCTACAGACGCCAAACAAACTTTAAAACGTTCACAAAATATTCAGCTATCCAAACGTATCTTTTCAGTTTGATATCTTTTACAGTTTTTGTGAAAAGGTGTTTAAGTTTAGTGATCTTCTCAGAAAATTTTATCGATTAAACAGAGTGTGTGTGTGGCGTGGTTAGAGTGATGATGTCATCGCTCAGAGGGTGAAGCTTCAAAAAATTATCTTTGTCCCTTCTCCTCAAATTGCTCTCCCCCCACAATATCTACTTGTCATACACAATTTATACAACAAAACGTAGGTATTTGTTGTCTAGTTTCAGAAAATCTGCTCAGTTTTGTGATACGGCTTTACTTTTGCTGGTTGAGCTTCCAAATGACAAGATATCCATATCGTTCTCCATTGGCTTCAATGATCAAACTCCTAGGTATTTCCCAGCGAAACACTGAACGAACCACTTTTGAAATCGCTGATATGACCACATTTTTACGTTTATCCTTATAAATTTCATACCGATACGTTCACAAAGGCCTTGTGGTGCTCAGGATCACATCATTTGACTGATAGCAGTTATGGTGTTGCCACAGTGAGGCTTTGTTTGAGAGCTCGCTCTCAGGGACTCTGAATAGCTGCAGCACAGCACAGCTGACAGATTCAGCAGATGACAGGCTCGTTAGCTTAATTACAGACATCAATGCAAGTTTATAAACATTCCCAGGCCATGGTTACCATGACAACACTTTCACAGACACACACCCAGATACTACAGGCAGTAATATGAACAGTAGTCTATACAGATACTACAGGCAGTAATATGAACAGTAGGGCCTGATTTACTAACACTAGCGCAGTTTGCGCTGCGTCTGTTTATGCGAGTTCGGTAATAGCGCACGCTATGCTTCCACAGTTTGCGTAGTATTTATCAAACCTGACACCCATCAGGCAATCAGCGTCTTTCTCCGCCCACTAGACCGTAAATTGCGCTGTAGCAAAGCGGTACTGGTGCTATGATATGGCTGAGTGTAGACTGCGATATTCCCAGTGCTGATGCTATGACTGTTTGAAATGATCCTGATGCCAATATTTGTAATGTAGCGAGGAGTTTAACAACTGCTGGAATGGGATGTGAACGCTGAGTGGGAGATTTAATTTCATCTTTGATTTCTTCCAGTAACTCTAATATTGCATGGCTGCTTGATCTGTAACGCTAAATGATGTTGTGTTCACTGACAAAGTGCGATTCTCGTGTTAAAAATATTTTCAGCCTCGCGCCTTCGCTCTTCGTTCGCCAAATTACTGTTGCCATTTCACCAGCGGCATATAAAGGTTCACGAGGAAACTCGATTAGGCGGCGTTTTAAAGAGGTGGAGAATTTTCCCCGCAGAATAGAGGGCTTACTGACAGTCTTTGTAAATACCACGGAATATATAATTAGGTGCACTTTGCGCTTATCCTCCCACCTTTTGGGTGGAACTCCCACTTTCCCCACGACCCTCCCACGAACGCATATTGAAAGCGCAACTCGTCTCCTCTCGCTCATGTGGCAGACAATCTCCGATTTTACCCGAGTGCGCCTTGTTTGTAAATAGCCCGCATCGGTTACGTCCGTTTTTGCGACCAATTAGCGCCTGGAAACAGGCGCAAACGGCTTGATAAATCTAGCCCAGTAGTCTATACAGATACTACAGGCAGTAATATGAACAGTACTCTATACAGATACTACAGGCAGTAATATGAACAGTAGTCAATACAGATTCTACAGGCAGTAATATGAACAGTAGTCTATACAGATACTACAGGCAGTAATATGAACAGTAGTCTATACAGATACTACAGGCAGTAATATGAACAGTAGTCTGTGGTCTTCCACTTCTCTCTGACTGTCTTCTTCTCCCTCTCTATTTCTCTGTTTCTCTTTTCTTTCTCTCTCTCCCCCTGTTTCTCTCTCTTTCTCTCTCCATCCCTCCTTCTCCCTCTCTCTCTGTCTCTCTCTCTCTCTCTCTCTCTCTCTCTCTCTTTTTCTCTCTCTCTCCTTCTTTCTCCATCCCGCCTTCTCCCTCCCTCTCTACTCTTTTCTCTGTTTCTCTTTTTCTCTCTCTCTCCCTGTTTCTTTTCTCTCTCTTTTCTCTCTCTTCTGTCCTTCTCTCCATCCCTCCTCCTTCTCCTCCATCTCTCTCTGTCTCTCTGTCTCTCTCTTTTTCTCTCTCTCTCCTTCTCTCTCATCCGCCTTCTCCCTCCCTCTTCTCCCTGTCTCTTTCTCTTTTTCTCTCTTTCCTCTCTCCATCCCTCCTCCCTCCCTCTCTTACTTCCTTTAACTTATTGAACCAATTTCCACTTTTTTCAACTATTCTTCAGCTTCAGCTAAAGACTCCACACTGTTTTACATATTTTGTCATTTTTCAGCTTTTAAAGCCAACTTTTTAACGATTTCCACTTTTTCTATTCTCACTATTTCAACTTCTTCTTACAGATTTAAGCTATTCATACAGTTTAGCTTTAGCAATTCAGCTATTCAGCATTCCCACGCATTTTCCGCAGGAAATGCATTTTCTAGTTTTTTTAAGCTTCACCCTCTGAGCGATGACATCATCACTCTAACCAGCCACACACACACTCTGTTTAATCGATAAAATTTCCTGAAAAGATCACTAAACTTAAACACCTTTTTCACAAAAACTGTAAAAGATATCAAACTGAAAAGATAAGTTTGGATAGCTGAATATTGTGTGAACATTTTAAAGTTTGTTTGGCGTCTGTAGGTGAAAGTATGAAGGAGCTGAATCTTTTGGGAGCGGAAGAAGATTTTAAGGAGTTGAAGGCTCCTCTCATTGACTTTAATGTTAAAAAAAGTGTTAAAAAGCTGAATATTTTAAAAAGTATAAATAGTAGAAAAAAAGTTGAAGAAGTCCCATCATTAGCTGAAAGAGCTGAACATTTGAAAAGTGGAATGGTTTAAATAGGTGAAAGTATGCAGAAGTTACGGAGAGCCAAAAAAAGTACGGAATAATAAAACTAAGAATAACTAGAAAATGCATTTCCTGCAGAAAATGCGTGGGAATGCTGAATAGCTTAATTGCTAAAGCTAAACTGGTTGAATAGCTTAAATCCGTAAGAAGAAGTTGAAGTAGTGAAAATAGTTGAAAAAGCGGAAATCGTTTTAATAAGTATGAATTTCATTAAAAAGTTCAAAGTTTATGCTAAACTGCATTGTTTGCTTTAAAGGTTGAATAATGACAAAATATGTAGAACATTGTGAGGTCTGAGTAGATTTTCTAACTGATAATGACTCACATATGCAGAAATATGAAACAAATTAATACTGTAATACTGTTAAAGATGAAAGTTGAAAAGGCTGAAAGAAGAAATATTTTTATTATTATCAGATATATACACTGCATAGAACGAAAAAGCATCAATCTAGCTGAGATGAGATGTGAAATATATTAGGTGAAAAGAATGGGTCTGAACAAGAAGAAAGAGAGGAAAGAGAGGAGAGAAAGAGAGAAGAAAGGAGAGCAGGAGAGAAGAGACGAAGAGAGAAGAGAGAGGAGAGAAAGAGAATAAAGGG
This sequence comes from Perca fluviatilis, assembly GCF_010015445.1. Taxonomy (NCBI): domain Eukaryota; kingdom Metazoa; phylum Chordata; class Actinopteri; order Perciformes; family Percidae; genus Perca; species Perca fluviatilis. Next base: position 17,990,645 of record NC_053135.1, on the reverse strand, counting down.
AGAGAAGAAGAGAGAGGAAAGAGAGGAGAGGAAAAGAAAGACAGCAACTTTGACTGAAATTGACTAAAAAGGCTGAAAGTTTAAAGACTTTGTATTATTATCAGCCATATCCATTGGGTAGAACAAACAAGCATGACCCTAAAGAGCTGAGAGGTGTATATATTGTCTGAAAAGAAACGGGCTATATACATGGATGAAATCACAAATGACCCTGGAGGGAGAGACAGAAGAAGGAAGGGAGAGAGGGAGTGAAGGAGAGGAAGGGAGGGAGAGAGAGAGAGAGAGAGAGAAGGAGGAGGAAGGAGAGAGAGGAATTGAGAAGGATGGAGGGAGGGAGAGACAGGGGAGGGAGAGACAGGGAGGGAGAGACAGAGGGAGGGAGACTAAAGGAAGGAAAGGGAACGAGAGGAGGGAGGAAGACAGAGAAACGAGAAAGGAGGGAGGGGGGGCATAGAGAAAGAGAGGGAGAATGGAGAGAGGGAGACAGACAGATAAGGAGACAGACAGACAGACAGAAGTGGAACACGAAATGATATAGACTGATGATCATATGTAGTCTAGTTAGTTGACTCCTACAGCAAGCCTGGAGTAATCAGTAGACTGTCTGTGAAAAGGGTTGTCATGGTTACTAAGGCGGGCCGGGGCCATGTTTATAAACATCTCTTTGATCTGGTAACGATAGCACCTGGTCTTAATATGTCTCCTGTAGCACATAACACCAGTCATACTCAAAACTGATAGCAAGCTCTCAAACAAAGCCTCAGAGTGCCAAAACTATAACTGCTATCACACAAATGGCGTGCGATCCTGAGCACCACAAGGCATTTGTGAACGTGAATGTATAAAATTTATATGGATAAACATAGAAATGTGGTCAATCGATTTATAAAAGTGGTTTGTTCTGCGCCTCTTCTGGAAAATATGCAGGACTTTTATCATTGTGGTGGATTGAGGAAAATATGGTACTCTCATCATTTGGAAGCTTGCCGAGCCCAAAGTATAAGACTATCACAAAATACTGTAGTACATTTTCTGAAACTAGACAAAAATACCTACGCTTTGATGTATGAACTATGTATGACATGTAGATATTGTGGTAGCTGACAGCAATTTGTTAAGAAGGAACTAAGATAATTTTTTCAGCCACCCCCCTTGCTAGCTATGACATCATCCACCCTAGCTACCTAATACACACTTTGTTTAATCGATAAAATTTCCTGAAATGATCACTTCAACTTACCCCGGTGGTCCTTTCCCTCCTATTAACCAAAAACAAAAACCCTTTTTTTTTTTAAACCTCCCTAAACCCTAAAAAAAAAACAACAAAAAAAACAAAAAACAAAACCCCTAACCAAAAAAAAAAAAACCCCTTTCTTCAAAAAAAAAAAACAGATATTTAACAAAACTGTAAAAATACAAACTGAAAAGATAAGTTTGGATAGCTGAATATCTTTGTGAACATTTTAAAGTTTGTTTACGCCTGTAGGTGAAAGTATGAAGGAGCTGAAACTTTGGGAGCGGAAGAAGATTTTTAAGGAGTTGAAGGCTGCTCTCATTGACTTCTTAATGTTAAAAAAGTGTTAAAAAGCTGAATATTTTAAAAAGTATAAATAGTAGAAAAAAAAGTTGAAGAAGTCCCATCATTAGCTGAAAGAGCTGAACAATTGAAAAGTTGAATGGTTTAAATAGGTGAAAGTATGCAGAAGTTACAGGAGAGCCAAAAACGTACGGAATAAAAAAGAGAAGAATAATAAAGAAAGAATAACAATAGGTGGAATGTGTAACAGCATCCCAATAAAAACAGAGGATAACAATAGTTGAATGCAAACAGCATCCCACCCAATAAATAAAGAACAGCAAAACAATAGTTGAAAAAGACGCACCCAGCACAACAGCCCCGAAAAGCGCGTGGGAATGCTGAATAGCTGAATTGCTTAAAGCTAAACCGATGAATAGCTCCATCCGTAAGAAGAAGTTGAAATAAGTGAGAATAGTTGAAAAAGTGGAAAAAATTCAAGTTGCGTTACTTGGTAAAAGCTGAAAAAATGACAAAATATGTAAAACATTGTGAGGTCTTTAGCTGAAGCTGAAGAATAGTTGAAACACAGGCAAACTGGCACAGAAGGAAAAGAAAGAAAGAGGAAGAAGAAAGAGGGAGGAGGGAAAGAGAGGAGGAGAGAGAAAAGAGAAAGAGACAGGAGAAAGAGGAAGGGAGAAGATGAAGAGAAGGAAGAAAGAGAAAAGAGAAAGAGACAGAGGAGAGAGGGAGAGAGACCTAGAGGAGAGAGGAGAGAGAAAGAGAAAGAGAGGAGGAGAACGAGGATGAGAGAGGAGAAGAGGAGAGAAAAGAGAGAGAGGACAGAGAGAGATGGAGGAAAAGAAAGAGAGCAAAGAGAGAAAGAGAGAGAGAGAGAAAAGAGAGAGAGAGACAGAGAGATAGAGGAGAAGGAGGGAAGAAGAGAGAGGACAGAAGAGAGAGAAAGAGAGAGAACAGGAGAGAGAGAGAAAGAAAAGAGAAACAGAGAGGATAGAGAGGAAAGAGGAGAGAAAGAGGCTGGATAGAGAAAGGAGGAGAGAGAGAAGAGAGAGAGAGGAGAGAGAGAGGAAAGATGAAAGAGGACAGAGAGAGAGGGAGAAAGAGGAAATAGAGAGAGAAAAGAGAAACAGGGGAGAGAGAGAAAGAAAAAGAAACAGAGAGAAGAGAGAGAGAAAAAAAGAGAAGACAGACAAAGAAGTGGAAGACAACAGACTACTGTTCATATTACCGTCTGTAGTATCTGTATAGATTACTGTTCATATTACTGCCTAGTATCTGTATAGACTACTGTTCATATTACGCCTGTAGTATCTGCAAAATATAACTGCTGTAGAAAAAGTAACTGTAAAAAGAACTGTGTGTATCTGGGAAAGTTGAGAAAGTGTTGTCATGGTAACAATGGCCCAGGGTATGTTTATAAACTTGTTTGATGTCTGTAATCAAGCTAACGAGCCAGACCTGCTGAAACTTTCAGCTGTGCTGTGCTGCAGCTATTAGAGTCCCTGAGAGCGAGCTCTCAAACAAAGCCTCACTGTGGCAACAACGATAACGGCTATCAGTCAAATGACGGATCCTGAGCACCACAAGGACTTTGTGAACGAATCGGTATAAAAATTTATATGGATAAACGTAAAAATGGGCATACAGCATTTCAAAAAGTGGTCTCGCTCAGTGTTTCGCGCGAAATATCTAAAGCTTAATCATTGAAGCAAATGGAGAAAGAGATTTGGACATCTTGTCATTTGGAAGCTCAACCAGCCGCAACACAAAACTGAGTAGATTTATGAAAGTAGACAAAAAAACCTACGCTTTGATGTATAAATTGTGTATGACAAGTAGAAAATGGGCGGAGAGCAATTTAAGGAGAAGGGACAAAGATAGTTTTTTGAAGTCACTTGTGGAAGCTATACATCATCACTCTAAGCAGCCACACACACACCCTGTTTAATCATAGAATTTCCTGAAAAGATCACTAAACTTAAACACCTTTTTCACAAAAACTGTAAAAAGATAACAAACTAAAAAGATACCCTTGATAGTTGAATATTTTGTGAACATTTTAAAGTTTGTTTGGGCACTGTAGGTGAAAGTATGAAGGAGCTGAAAATTTTTGGGAGCGGAAGGAGGTTTTAAGGAGTTTGAAGGTCCTCTCATTGACTTTAATGTTAAAAAAAGGTTTAAAAAGCTGAATATTTTAAAAAGTATAAATAGTAGAAAAAAGGTTGAAGAAGTCCCATCATTAGCTGAAAGAGCTTGAACATTTGAAAAAGTGGAATGGTTTAAATAGGTGGAAAGTATGCAGAAGTTACGGAGAACCAAAAAAACGCATGGAATAATTAAAACTAAGAATAATAAAAACAAACAAATAGGTGGAATGTAAAACAAGCATCCCCCAATAAAACTAATAACAATAGGTGGAATGTGTAAACAGCATTCCCCAAAAATAAAAAACAGGATAACAATAGTTGAATGTTGTGGAACAGCATCCCACTAACTAAGAATAACTAGAAAATGCATTCCATGGAAAATGCGGGAATGCTGAATAGCTGAATTGCTAAAGCTAACTGGATGAATAGCCCAAACCGTAAGAAGAAGGAAGAGAGTGAGAAGTAGTTGAAAAAGTGGAAATCATTAAAAGTTCAAAGTTGACGCTAAACTAAATTGTTTTGCATAAAAGTTGAAAATGACAAAATATGTAGAACATTGTGAGGTCTTAACTGAACTGAAGATAGAGAAAAACAGCTCTTACTGACAGAAAGGAAAGAAGAAAGAGGACAGAAAGAGGAAAGAAGAAAGAGGACAGAAAGAGGAAAGAGAGTGAAGGAGAAAGAGGAAAAAGAAAGAAAAGAAAAAAAAAAAAAAAAAAAAAAAAAGAAGGAAAGAGAACAGAGAGAGGACAGAAAGAGGAAAGAAAGAGGACAGAAAGAGGAAAGAGAGCGAGAGGACAGAAAGAGGACAGAAAGAGGAAAGAGGACAGAAAGAGGACAGAAGAAAGAGTAAAGAAAGAAGAAAGAGGACAGAAAGAGGAAAGAGAGTGAGAGGACAGAAAGAGGAAAGAAGAAAGAGGAAAGAGAACAGAGGATAGAAAGAGGAAAGAGGACAGAAAGAGAGCGAGAGGACAGAAAGAGGAAAGAGAACAGAGAGCGAGAGAACAGAAAGAGGAAAGAGGACAGAAAGAGAGGACAGAAAGAGGAAAGAAAGAGGACAGAAAGAGGAAAGAGAGCGAGAGGACAGAAAGAAGAAAGAGGACAGAAAGAGGAAAGAGGACAGAAGAAAGAGTAAAGAAAGAAGAAAGAGGACAGAAAGAGGAAAGAAGAGGACAGAAAGACGACAGAGGAAAGAGAGCGAGAGGACAGAAAGAGGAAAGAGAACAGAGAGCGAGAGGACAGAAAGAGGAAAGAGAACAGAGAGCGAGAGGACAGAAAGAGGAAAGAAGAAAGTGGAAAGAAGAAAGAGGAAAGAAGAAAGAGGACAGAGGACAGAGATGAAAGACAACAGAGAGCGAGACGAGAGAGAGGAAAGAGGAAAGAGAACAGAAAGAGGACATAAAGAGGAAAGAGGATAGAAAGAGGACATAAAGAGGAAAGAGGATAGAGAACAGAGAGCGAGAGGACAGAAAGAGGACAGAAAGAAGACAGAAAGAGGAAAGAGGACAGAGAACAGAGAGGAAACAGAACAGAGAGCGAGACGATAGAAAGAGGAAAGAAGATAGAAAGAAGAAAGAGAACAGAAAGAAGAAAGAGGACAGAAAGAGGAAAGACAAAAGAGGACAGAAAGAGAGCAGAGGACAGACAGACAGACAGAGACCAGGACTGAGACCAGGACAGAGACCAGAGGACAGACAGACAGACAGACCAGAACAAGAGATAGAACAGAGAAGACAGACAGACAGAAGATGAAGGCAACAGATCTAGACTACTGTTCATATTACTGCCTGTAGTATCTGTATAGACTACTGTTCATATTACTGCCTGTAGTATCTGTAAATACTACTGTTCATATTACTGCCTGTAGTATCTGGGTGTGTCTGTGAAAGTGTTGTCATGGTAACGAATGGCCAGTGGATAAGTTTATAAACATGCTTTGATGTCTGTAATCAAGTTGATGAGCAACACCTGCTGAATCTGTCAGCTGTGCTGTGCTTCAGCTATTCAGAGTCCCTGAGAGCGAGCTCTCAAACAAAGCCTCACAGTGGCAAAACGATAACGGCTATCAGTCAAATGACGTGATCCTGAGCACCACAAGGACTTTGTGAACGTATCGGTATAAAATTTATATGGATAAACGTAACAATGTGGTCGTATCAGCGATTTCAAAGAGTGGTTCGTTCAGTGTTTCGCTGGGAAATATCCACGAGTTTTAACATTGGAGCAAATGGAGATAGATTTGGACATCTTGTCATTTGGAAGGTCAACCAGCCAAAAGTAAAAGGCGTATCACAAAACCGAGCAGATTTTCTGAAACTAGACAAAAATACCTACGTTTTGATGTATAAATTGTGTATCACAAGTAGAAAATGTTGGCGTGAGAGCAATTTAAGCAGCAGGGACAAAGATAGTTTTTTTTAAGGCTCTGTGCTCTAGCTATGATGTCATCCACTCTAAGCAGCGCAATACACACCCTGTTTAATCGATAAAATTTCCTGAAAAGATCACTAAACTTAAACACCTTTTTCACAAAAACTGTAAAAGATATCAAACTGAAAAGATACGTTTGGATAGCTGAATATTTTGTGAACATTTTAAAGTTTGTTTGGCGTCTGTAGGTGAAAGTATGAAGGAGCTGAATCTTTTGGGAGCGGAAGAAGATTTTAAGGAGTTGAAGGCTCCTCTCATTGACTTTAATGTTAAAAAAAAGTGTTAAAAAGCTGAATATTTTAAAAAGTATAAATAGTAGAAAAAAGTTAAAGAAGTCCCATCATTAGCTGAAAGAGCTGAACATTTGAAAAGTGGAATGGTTTAAATAGGTGAAAGTATGCAGAAGTTATGGAGAGCCAAAAAACGTACGGAATAATAAAACTAAGAATAATAAAAAAACGAATAACACTAGAAAATGCATTTCCTGCGGAAAATGCGTGGGAATGCTGAATAGCTGAATTGCTAAAGCTAAACTGGTTGAATAGCTTAAATCCGTAAGAAGAAGTTGAAGTAGTGAAAATAGTTGAAAAAGCGGAAATCGGTTTAATAAGTATGAATTTCATTAAAAAGTTAAAAGTTTATGCTAAACTGAACTGTTTGCTTTAAAGGTTGAATAATGACAAAATATGTAGAACATTGTGAGGTCTGAGTAGATTTTCTAACTGATAATGACTCTATACATGGATGAAATCACAAATGACCCTGGAGGGAGAGACAGAAGAAGGAAGGGAGAGAGGGAGTGAAGGAGAGGAAGGGAGGGAGAGAGAGACAGACAGACAGAGAAGGAGTGATGGAAGGAGAGAGAGATTGAGAAGGATGGAGGGAGGGAGAGACAGAGGGAGGGAGAGACAGATGGAGGGAGACTAAAGGAAGGAAGGAGGGGAACAGAGGAGGGAGGAAGACAGAGAAAAGAAAGAGTGGGAGGAAGGCATAGAGAAAGAGAGGGATACAGGAGGGAGGGAGACAGACAGATAAGGAGACAGACAGACAGACAGACAGACAGACAGAAGTGGAAAGCAAATGATATAGCCTGATGATCATAGTTAGTCTAGTTAGTTGACTCCTACAGCAAGTCTGGAGTAA